>NC_058337.1:112990374-113293043 GCF_905475395.1 Chrysoperla carnea
ATGTCACAAAGTTAAAAAATTCGAACACAGGCAAATTTGAATCGATCTTATTGGAATTGTTTTTGAAACCGACTAATTTTGAGTCATTTTTTTCAGCTGTGATGTCTATTTTTTACTAGCTATCACTTATGTATTTAATTCCGAGACCAGGACTCCACATTCTTAAAACCTATTAGAGCTAGGCTAATTTTGATGACAAATTTGAAAAATATGGTCTAAATTAAGTAGGATTACATACTTGGTTTATCAAAATTGGATAAAATTTGAATGTGATAGCGCCAAATTAAATTTTTTTGTTTTTGATGACGTCATAAAGTTAAAAAATTTGATTTTTTTGATACCACAGACAAATTTGATCCGATCTTATTGGAATTTTTTTTGAAACCCACTAATTTTGGGTCATTCTTTTCAGCTGTGATGTCAATTTTTCACTAGCTATCACTTTTGTGTTTAATTCCGGGACCAGGACTCCAAAACCTTGAAACTTATTAGAGCTATGTTAATTTTGATCCCAAATTTGAAAAGTATGGCCCAAATTTAGTAGGATTACAAAGCAAAAAAAAGTTCATACAGTTAAATAAAGCCTGTAGAAAAAATATAAGTGTGGAAATATAAAACTTTTATTTCTTTAAAGCAATGCTTTTGGATATATAAGGTCTAATAAACAATGATATTTAACAAGCTTTTATTAACTTAGGCTGTAACTTACAAACAATGTATTAAAATTTTCAGGTCAAAGTCAATTTAACCTGTTTCTAATTGTCCGATTAACTTGAAAATTGGACACACATCAAGGCCCGATAACAAAACAATAATTCATTAATTTTATCGTAGTATCTTGGCCAAGATCGCCAGATTAAACGATCATATCTTTATTACTTTAATGATATCATCTTGAAATATTGTTATTGCTCTCAACGATATGGTTGTGTATTGTATATGATATTCGCTTTTCAAGAAGAAAGTTGTCAGGTTGCGGTCGAAGCTCAACCACGTCAGTTTACTTATTTTTTAATTCTATTTCGTTACCCAAAATGTACAAAAATTTTAACTGAATCGAGACTAAAAATAATAAAATCAATTATAGATTAAAAATGAATGTAAAGATCACCACACGTTTTGAATTTTACAATGTGATTAAAATTGGTTTGGTTATCCACTTTATAGTCCAATAAAGCGAAGTTTCTTAAACTATAATTTTTGTATTAGAAGTATACCAATTTGAAATTTGTAAAAACAATTGATCTTCATATTTGCGTATACGGTCGAAGTAAATACAACAGAAATTTTCGTAAATTTTATGTTCCTCTATCGTTTATCCCCAGTTCGGTAATATATCAAAATGGAAGAAATTCGACAACTAATAGATAACATTTAAACTATATTTTTTCCTAATACCTAAAAAAAATTATCAAGAGAATAATACCTAATTTTATATGAATCGCAACTGCGTGGCTTTTGTAAAAAGGTAGAAGAAATGTTTCCACAGACATTAAAAAAAATAGTTTTGGGAAAATCCCAAAATTAGTTTGTATTATAAATTTAATTTACTTTATGTTGGTACATGAAAATACTTGCAATGAATCTGAAGCCAAGCCAAAATGTATATCCTGGTATTGGTGTAATTTTTTTAAAGAGATTTTCTTTGAAGAGGCAAAATCGATTTAAAAAAAATATTGAAATTTTTGTGAACTACTTTGTATTTTGGAATGAAAATAAGAAGCTTATTGTTGAGGGTTGTCTAAATATAAATTGAATTTCAGAATTTTAATAGTCTTATAATAATTTTTTATTAAATATATATTCTATATTCTAATAACTTTTTACTAGAGGAAATATTTATTTACGGATTTTTTATGGCTCACACATCCCTTCTGAACTTTAAAAGGTTTGTTGGTATTTACACATATCTATCTATCCAAGAAAAAACTTAAAATAGTCTTAGAAATTATTTGTGGTATTTTTTTTAAAAAGCTCTTGAGGGTATTTATATTTCTGGAGATAGAAATGTGTACAAGCCATGTTAGATATGAGACGTTGGGACCCGACAAATATACTGACTCAATATATAACTATAGTATTTTTGGCAAAAGTTTTACATTTCCGAAAAACGTACTATTCAAACCACACTAAAAGCAAAATATGGTTGAAGTGCATATGGTCTAACAGCTTTCATTTTCGATAGTAAGTCTTTGATGTAATGAGGATTAATTTTCTAACTGGTGTTACTTTTTGAGTTATTTTCGAGAGAACAAATTTTCTACCTTGAGTTCAGCTTACTGTTATTCAAATAAATAAATTTTAGCCTTTTAAATATACCGTAAATTGTTTAATTTTCCGAAATTTTCGAATGTTATTGCCATGACCTTTTAGCTGCTATCCAAGTAACAGTTTTGTTACTACAATATTGTGCACGGTCGAGCTTTATGCATTTATAACACGACTGATGAAATAAGCAATAATGGGCAGGTAAGATGAGTCCTCATTCTATAATACGACCGCTGAGCTATTTTCTCGGTTCTCCTGAAATTATGAATATTTTTTTATTCTTATCAAATAGAGGGGACAATATCCGTTTTCACAGTTTATAAAAAAAATCTTTGCCTAAATTAAATTGCCTTTAAGAAGTTACTCCATCAACATAAAAAAATACGTCGAAAACCGTGCGGCCGTAGTATTATGTATTGCAGGTATAAGATATTGTCAAGGTTTGTAAAAATACTAGACCAGCCACTGGGTCCTTGACCAAAAACAAAAATTTGCTCTGCTTTTACATTTTATATCAATAAATATATGCAAATTAATAATGCTTAATAAAAAAATAATTAATAATTGATAGTAATTTGAGAAAATTCGCTTCAAATTTTATATATTTATTTTATTTATCAGTCTATAATATATGATTAAACTGCGTACCTATTTGATGAATAACAAAATACAAATTATTTTATTTGTTAATAAATTTATGAAAATTTAATAATTAATATGCATAAAATGTATATTTTATTTATTTAAATTGAAATGAAACATGTTTTACAAATTATAATAATTATTTAATATTTGTATAGGGCGTAACTGTATCTCGAAAAAATCAGAACTATGGGATTGATTCGAGCATTTTTAAAGTCAATTATTGCTCAATACTGATAAGAGAGAGAGGCATAGGTACTTTAAATTGGAAAAATTTTCCTTATTACAAAGCCAACATATTTTCTCGAAACGTTTTTTCAAAAATTGGTTTAGAGACTCAGAGCAAATCTATTGCAAAATTCTATTTATTGTTTTTAGAGAAGTGACTGATGGTTCTATCTTTTTTGAACGTCATTTTTATGACAATTTGAGTCTAACTTTCTTTTTCAAATAGGGAAACCAAATTTGTGTTAACGCATTCGATTATTTATGCCCAATAAACCATAAAAAAACCAAATTGAGTTTTAGATTTCTGCTAAATGTATTTATTTAAAAAAAATATATATGTATAATGCTGATTCATTACAAATACTTATCTTTACTATTCATATCTGTTCAAAACTGTTTTTGTAAAAGATATTTTGCAGCCTCAAGTTAAATTAGACACTCTGTACATCACAAAATAAATTTATTATTATTATTAATATTTTGCATAAATAAAAACGTTTTTAATGAAAATCAGCATGCTCTATCCGTGCTTAATTATAAATATTTTATCATAATTCATCAAATAATTACTATAAAAAAGTGTGTGAAACTTGTTGAAAAATATGATACTAGAATTTTAATTAACGTAACATTGTTTCTATGAACAAGTCAAATTTAGAAAATTCAAAAGTCCCCGACAAAGCGTTTCGGATGGGGAACCCTAAACTCGCCCTTGGAACGTAACTAAGAACACTCTCCATCAAATTATATTTCAAACGATTTGCATAAATAAACGCTATGATGCTACAGACAGACAAGCAGACACACATACATAGCGGTCAAACTTATAACACCCCTTTTTTTTTTAGTTCGACGGTTTAAAAATGTAATATATTGTTTAACATATAAAGTAAACGTTTAAAACATTCAAACTAGAAATTTTTAGGTCTTTTACACAGTAAATGGTTTTACTAAAGTTTTCACTTTAAAATTCGAATTAAAAATGTTATACCATATTAATATTTTGAAGTGCTCTCTCTTTTTCAAGGCTATTTTGAAAAATTGAATTCATTTTTTCAAGTGAAAACCTTTTAATTTAAAACATTTTTTATCTTTGATGATAGCGGTTCATGAAAAATCAAAGAGTTTTCACGCTTCAAAGGAATTGTGTATTTTACTAAGTAAAATCATTGATTATAACATTCATCTGACTTTTAAGAAGTTTTTAAATTGTGTTTAGTCGGGTATTCGATTTAATTACTTTGATCAATGATGAATTGAACGATCCTTGTCGAGCAAAATGCGACTCAATAAGAAAAAGTTGGTCAAAATTTTTGAAAGACAATTTTTTATTTTATTCCAAAATTGAAAAATATTGTTATTTTATATCCGGGAATTTGATAGCCTGGACGAAGCATGTTATTTTAACTGTGATCATAACTTGAAGAATAGTAGACCTTGCTTACCATAGTTTTTCAGTACTACCGGTAGGAAAAAATGATTCTTAACTGTCCACAGAAACAACAAATAATCCCGTTTATTAAAATTATTCCTTTATTGATAAAACAATAAGAATATTATAAAATTAGCATAATTGTTAAGTGAAAGTGTGTACATCCCTTCACTATATGATGGACTTGGACTTGTATAGGGCGCTAAGTACGAAATGACACCAAATAAAAGAGAGAGTAGATATGTATACATATGTGAACACACCTACAAGCTCTTTTTAAAGGTCTCATTTAACGACCTATAAATAGTTTTGTTTTTAAGAAATATATGGTAAGGCATTATTTTGTCTTTATGCATAAATAAAAAAGAAGCCATACCCACATTTTTCTTTGACAAAGACGATTATATTTTCTTGTTAAATAAACATCTCTGATGTTTAAATAACTAAAAATTTTTTTAAATATTCTTTCTTCTATTATAAAAAATAGTTATAGACCAAGTTTCCTTAGCAGTAAAAACTAGGTTTATAACCAAGTATGTAATTCTACTAAATTTGGGTAAAACTTTTCAAATTTGTGATCAAAATTAACCTGGCTCTAATAGGTTTCAAGAATATGGAGTACTGGTCCCGGAATTAAGCATATAAGTGATAGCTAGCGAAAAACTAAATCGCAGCTTAAAAGAATGACCCAAAATTAGTGGGTTTCAAAAAAATTCCAGTAAGATCGGATAAAATTTGATTGTATTATCGAAAAAATCGAATTTTTTTACTTTATGACGTCATCAGAATCCATGCATTAGGCATCATCAGCTTTAGTGTGGTAATAACATATATGCTTTGTTCAAAATATTTAAAGTATCACTTATTTAAAGTGACACTGAGTATACATTGCCGCTATTTAAGGTTTAAATTAGAAATGTATTTTGACGTATTACATTCTTTTGTTTCAATAATATAAAATATAATTTTTGATTATGATTAGTAGTATACAATTTGGACTTACGTCATCGCGTATTGATTACTGCTATAGGACCTTGGATTATTACCTAAGTACAATGATAATGATGGATGTTCTATGACGGTGGTTTTCCGTCACAATGAATTGTTCTTACCTTGTGTCTTACATATTGTAGGTAAATTGAGTTTTTTTTTTCCATACTAAAATAAATATGGAAAAAAAGTATGTAAAGCTTGTTAAGAGAGAAGACATATTATTTCACTTTGATGTTTATGAGAATTAAAAAAAAAAATTTTTTTTTTATTAAATGTAGAATATAAAAAGTGCTTTTATTGAAATGTAATTATGTTAATTTGTTTTGTGAATATAATAATATAAAGTTGTAAAAAGTATAATGTGTTCTAAGTAAACGAATAAGTTTAGCGTTAATTTATTTAAATATTTTCGTTGTTAATTCTTCCCAAGTTTTTTCAAATATTTTGAGAGAACATTAATTAATTATTCTTTAAAATTAAACAAAAAAACAAAAGCAAACTTTACAACCAAATATTCACTATTTAAATGTTCGGAAATGGGTTTCCACACAACCTGTTTATTTCTAAGTTAAGATTTATTTCTAATATAGGCTTCGAGGTCATCGATGTGCCAAAAAATACTCCTGTTGCATATTATGCAATATTATCTCCTGTGGCATATTATGCGGATCAAATGTCTTGAGTTTTTGAAGATCACAAAAGCATTAAAACACTTTCTCTAAAGGAATTGTTTGTAGTTCCAGGATTTGCTCTAACGTAGCATTTGCTGTATTTTTCTTCACTCCTACAGTTTTAGAATGCTGTTATCTCCTGTACCTTATTTCTTGTTAAATGTTTTTAATAAAAACGCATTGGACCAGTTCCTAGTCCGGGAATTAGATATAAGGCAACGCTCACATCAATGGTTAGAATCCCTCCAAAATATATTTATAACCTGCTCCAATAATTTCCAATTACGTGTAGGTACTTCGAAAATTATCGATTTAAAGAATTTTTTTTTTCTATGCAAATTGTTTCTTGAGGCGTTTATACAATTAATTATAAAGAAGCACACCTGAAATAAAACTGGTAAATGGAGCCAGACTTTTAATGTATTTTGGATGGAGACAGACTATTAAGCAAAAGCCTATACGTACTTATATCAATTTCTCTTCTGTTTAACAAATCGATTTCATATTTAAGTTAAATAACAGAGAAGTCAGATAGAAGAAGAAAAAATTATAAATCGTTAATTTTGAACATGATTGAATATTATCGGAGAAGTCTAGAAATGTTTTTTGGGAGTGTGTTAAACAATTGATGCAAATGGCCAGATCCGATTTCCAACCCATTTTTCTGATTAGGGACCAGTCTATATAGATCCAACCTATACAATAATAAAACTTTTTTAATTTAGTTTTATTGATTTAAAAATTAATAACAAACAACAAAAAATAAAAACTGTTGGTTTTATGATACACTTTTTCCCTCACTCACGCTCCCCTTCCAACAATTAGAGGCAGGTATATAATCGGTTTGTTCATGATCGTGACACATAATAATTTACTTTTGTTATATTTTATTTATTTATTTATTAATATATCAATTTACTTAATAGATTTTATAAGTAATGGATTGTGTATGTTTTCTGTAATGCAATACTAGTTCAACGGTTTTCCATTAAGAGTATTGAAACTTTAAACTTAGAAGTTAATAAGTGCTGAATGCGATATACAGGGTGTTCTATTATTGATTGCAGAACTATTGCCTCCTGATAAAGCTGGCAAAAAAAAGAACAAAATGTGCTTTACCAAATTTGGATCTGAGGCCTAATTTACGAGATAATTATCCTACTCTTATTATAATCAATTAATAAAAAATACGTCCTCAAAATCCAATTCATCCAATAAAACATTACTTCAACGGAGGATGTGTTTTATCATAGTGGAAGGTGTCTCTGAATGAAAAATTATGGCAAAAAAAACTCTATTTGGCTACTTATATTATATTATAAAAACTAACCCATAAAAACCAAATATTATTACACTCCCTTTCTTTGTGAATTAAGTTTTGTACGCAACCTATCGTGCGAATATCACATGCCTTAAGCATCTATTTTATTAAAACCGACCATAGTCCGTAATATAAAACCCTGTATATTGGCTTTTTTTTAAATCAAAATGTGTGTTTAGTTTGCCCTACTTACCGCTTACACTCTGTGTCACAAAAAATGCACGGATTACATTAGTACTATATGTAATAACGTGCATTTTTTGTGACTCAGAAATACCTACTACATGATTTTCATTGGTATTCTTGGCCGTACCAAGCTTTTGGTCTATGGAGGGGCGAACAGGAATTGGTCTAGTGAGTTCAAAATAAAAATTTCATAAATTAAACGGTGTTTTGACATAAGCAGATACCTAGCCAACATAATCTAAATCCATGTTCCGGGGATGATGGTTTTGATTTAAGTTTGAATTTTGGACTGTCTGAATGGAAAATCTTTGCATGCAGGATTGTACCGAACGGTGTATAATAGTATAATAAAATACAACAAAAAATCATTTATTGTCACGAATAAATAAACTTTCAATCATTTTTGTGTAATTTTTTATGTAATAATGTACCTATAACAAGAAATTATAAAATTAATTTTTAGAAATTACGGTTACTTTTATATTATATACCCGCTAGCAGTTACACACGTGCTTCGCTGTTCACTTTCAATTTTAAGAACCAAGAATACCTTTTTAAAGCCTTCACTTCATTTGCCCTCACATATCCCTCCTTTGTTCACAATTGCGTAGGTTTCCTGGAATAATATTCCATAAGACTTAATGATTTTGCGGGATAAAAGATTATCGTTTGTTCATTCAGGTAATAAACTACTTGATGCAGAGTTTCAGCCAAATCCGGTATGCTGTTTTTTCCGTGACTGTTTGTTTTGTTTACAAAATGTTCCTCAACGGATATTCTTGAAAAGCCAACCGAAAACCCATTCGCTTTATGACAAAAAATTTGACAGCAAGTTTTAATCATGTAATTGATGATTTATTTAGTTTCAGGATGCTCGAAATCATGAAGTTCTAACTGCTCTTTCGATTACTATGAAATTCTAAACCTTTTTTTTTTCAACTTTGTTGCTTGTATGCAATGCACATTAATTAAATATTCACTGAACCAATAATAATTAATAGTTATTTAAACAAACTTCAATAATTTAGCTATCAAAAGTTAAATTTAAATACAAATAGAAAAAAAATCCTTTAAGAATGTTCATGTTTCCACTGAACTTGATAACAACATACAAAGTAAAAGCACTCTTCTTTCGTCTATATGTTTTCTCATGTACCGTATATAGAGGCGAGTGTAGTGCCAGGAATTCAAATTTGCATTTGTGCCAAGTTTCTTTTATATTAAAATGGAAATAGTCTCTATGTATAGCACCGTTATTCTTCAATACTGTGTGCTTTTTGCCAGAATTTAAGTATTAATTAATTATCATGGCAAATGTCTCAACCAAGGTACCAGGTGTGTGAACAATGGTTCTAGGAATAAAAATATATCATGGTTCACAGGCTAATGTACCCAGAATCATCCACACACATAGGTTTAATGTATCCAGGATAGATACCACACATTACCCTGTTATGTACATACACTAAAAGCTCTCCTTTGTAATGTTGTGAAATGAATCCTCTTTTAATGTTCCCGTATTGATGCCCGTCGTTGGTAGCTGCATTACATAAGATAAATTGTTTGTTCAATCAATTGGAAAATTAAATGTAAGTCAGTCATCTTGTTAACATTGTCGTCGTCTACCAGAAAAAAATTACATTCTCATGAAAAAAATAATGATAATAAAGGCACAAAAGTTCAAATATACAACGAAAGTTATTTAAGGGAGTTAATTTATAACTAATTCATTTATGGGCTGCCTGTCTTTCTGGGTACGAAATATCTTTCTTATTCCTATATCAAACTCCATGATTTACCCCTCGTTTTAAAGCTTAGTGCTTGCTCATGATGGAAAATAATCTCACAATCTAAAAACACTCGCTCAGGAAAAAATAGGTTAGAGAAATAATATTAAGATTTAATTTTGTTTATTTTGTAATTTGTATATCATATCTGTAATAAAATTGCCTATAAATAAAAGAAAGTAAATTACTATTTATATTATATTATTTCTTCACTTCCATTAACTACTCTGATTATTTTTATTCGCATTTTCTTGGACAGTTAAGTATTATCCGTTTCTTGGCTCTAAGAACACGGTTTTTGAGATTTTGGGAATGTTAGATCTAATACTGGTACCTATAGGTTCAAAGGAAATGGAATTCGTTATGTAGGCAAAGTGTCCATGGTAAAGTGTCCGTTGATATCAGCAATTTTCAAGGTGCCACTAGAAACACTATTTTTTCCACCCCTAAATATTGAACTAGAGTGTTGGAAATCGGTATGTAAGCTAGGAGACTGTCAAGGAAGTCTGTTTTCGTATACTTCTCAGCACCTCCATTTTTGTGAAGGAAAATTACAGATTTTCACAATTTTTGAAGACTTGCACGTATTTCAGTTTCTCTAAATTAAGCTTGAGGTTTAAAAATTATTCTACGAATTGAGATAATGCTAAGGAAGTTTCTTTTGGTAGTGTAAGCTCGCCGTTCTAAAAACAAGAAAAGGCAAACATTTCATTGGGAAATATTAAAAAAATAACCAGCATCAAATTAGTGGCAAATATGCCTCAATGACGGAACACTACTACTCACGAATTCTTTCATAATTGAAACTGTTGTATAATTTAAAAATTCTCTGAAATATTTCGAGTGTATATATTCTGTTATTTGAAATGTTTTTAAACAGAACAATTTAGTATGAAATAGTACAATTACATAATTTTGTAATTACTACCGTAAATAATGATAAATAACCACAAAATATGAAAATATTTTATGGTTGTTATTATTTTGAATTATAAAATAAAATTATTTCAAATGTCGTTTAATGACAATATTTTCCAATTTCATAAAATGAACACAACACCAATATTTTTTTCAGTGTGTTTCAGCCCAATAGCTGTATATAATGTAGATATTTATTGTACAAAATGTTTCAGACGTTACGAAATATCTTTCTTATTCCTTTATCGAATTCCATGATTTACCCTCATTTGTAAGCTTGTCGTGCTGGCGAATGATAGATTAACTAGGCTAACTTACAGGGTAGCGAAATAATATAAACGTTTAATTTTGTTCGTTATTATTATTATTATTATATTCACATCATATCTGTAATAAAATTGCCTTCACTGTTTTAAGTCTGGGGTTTACTGAATTCCACGCGGGGGCCTAGTAAACTTTACTCGACAAGTTCATATTGTTCTTCTTTATAGTGTACGCTTTATATGATCAATATCGTTACTAATTAAAAGACTTTTGATGTTTATTGTAGTCAAAATTTTGTACCTACAAAAACAAAAATATTAAGTAAAATATTGAATTAATGTTGATAACAAAATCAATTCGTAAATCAATCTAAAAGATTCAAATTTGATTCCTGGAAAAATATATATGTAGATATTTTTATATCATGTTTATATGTAATATATGTCAAGGTATACAAAGTTTAGTCCCAAGTTTGTAACGCTTAAAAATATTGATGCCAACAACCAAATTTTGGTATAGGTGTTCATAAAATCACCTAGTTAGTCCTCTTCCGGTTGTCCACCCGTCCGCCCGTCTGTGAACATGATAACTCAAAAACGAAAAAAGTTATCAAGCTGAAATTTTTACAGCGCACTTAGGAGGTAAAAAGTGAGGTCGAGTTCGTAAATGAGCAACATAGCAATTGGATCTTGAGTCCGTAGGACCCACCTTGTAAACTGTTAGAGATAGAACAAAAGTTTAAATGTAAAAAATGTTTCTTATAACAAAAATAAACAACTTTTGTTTGAAACATTTTTTTGTAAATATGACCCGGGAGAGCGCAAATTGTATAGTATGTATTATATTTGCATATCAGTTATACATGTGTGACATTATGTATGTGTAATGTGACAGTATAATCAACACTGTCAATACATGGTATTTCAACAATTAACTCAGTCAATTGTTTGTTTTCACTTGTTTAAATTCGCTATAATTAAGAATTAAATATCATTGTTTTTCAAAACCCTACTTTCATGTTTGATATCGTCCTAAATCGCACTGTAGGTTAAAGAGAATATTTTTATTATGAGTTTAATATGAAATGATGAACACATAATTATTAATTGAAAATTAACAAAAACAAAAAACAACAAAAAGGAAAACAAGAGAGTAATTCGAACCATTTATAATTTGTTTCATCGCATTGGTTGAATCATATAATATGGATTTTATGAATGGAAATAGGTAATTTATAATATTTTGAACATATTGTATTTATGTACAATAACATTTATCAGTGGTTTTTATTTATATGTACAGTAATCATAATTGCAATACTTTCCGATATTATTTTATTAACACCCGATCTAAAAAAAGGACTGCTATAAGTTTGACCACTATGTGTGTGTGTCTGTGTGTTTGTCTGTCTGTGGCATCCTAGCGGCTAAACGGATGAACCGATTTTAATTTTTTTTAGTTTCATTTGAAAGGTAATTTAACGGGTTATGTAAGCTTAGCTATGCGTGCGAGCTTAGGGTTATATACCAGAAAAAAACTAAAAAATTTTCGATGATCTTCAAATTCAATTCAGTTTGGAATAGGCATGACATATAATTTTAACATATAAATAAATACTATGGAAATGAATGGTCACATAAACATGGCTCAGTTCATTTCGAAAAGTGAAATTGTAAAATAATTAGGTAATTCAAAACAATAATCCAAAAGAACAAATCCAAACTCAAATATTTCAATTTCAATTAAAAAAATTTCCAAAAATTTATCTCAAAAAATGATAGCTATTTAAGTATCCTTTTCATTGCATCTGATGTCCTTGACCATCACTTTGATATTGATTTAAGAAAGAGTGTTAATGAGTTTAAAGTGTTTATCTGTGCGTCTGTGTGTTTCTCAATGGCATCGTAGCCCCTAAACGGTCAAACCGCCTTGATTGAGAACATTTTATAGCTAGGTTTCCAAAACTCCGTTTACTAGGAATAAATCGCATTTATGAGGGGTTTTTTAAATTTTGTAAATTCCACTTGTTAAAATGCTTTAGATTTACTAAGGCAAATATTTTTCAATTTTGAATTCACAAAACTATTTAGTAGATTGGAAATATTTTTGATCGTTTAGCCATGTAATTATAAATGTTTAGTAATATTTATATATATGTTCTGTTGATTATGGGTATATGTACGTACTATATACTTTAGTATACTAAACTACATAGATTCATGACGCAATCCGCAATAGCGTGACTTACCGTCATTCGGGATAAATTCCCATAATGTTGTAGTACTTATTATTACTATTGCTGACTATTACTACTGCTGACAGACACTCTTCCTATATATTTTATAGAACTGAAAATCACTAAAATTCTCTCTGTGTAATATTCACAAAGTACAAACTGTACAGTGTACTGATTGAATCATTTGAAATTTATATTACATAACTTTTTTTAGCCCCCGAACTCAAAAAAGGGGTGTTATAAGTTTGACCGCTATGTGTGTGTGTATGTGTGTGTCTCTGTCTGTGACATCGTAATGCCTGAACGGATGAACCGATTTTTATTTAAAGGAGAGTATTCTTAGCTTTGTACCAAGTGCGAGATAAGGTTTCCGTACGCGAAAATCTAGAAAACCTATTCAGTTTGGAAATGGCATGACATATAATTTTATCATATAAATAATTACTATGGAAATGAATGGTCAAATAATCCATTTCGAAAAGTGAAATAGTAAAATAATTAGGTAATTCAAAACAATAATTCAAAAGAACAAAGTCAACTCAAATATTTCAATTTCAATTAATATATTTCCAAAAATTTGTCCCAAAAAATAATAGCTTTCTAAGTATCCTTTTCATTTCATCTGATGTCCATCACTTTGGTATTGGTTTAAGAAGGAGTGTTAATAAGTTTAAAGTGTTTATCTGTGCGTCTGCGTTTCTCAGTGGCATCGTAATCCCTAAACGGCCAAACCGAGTTAATAGAATAACATTTTATACCTAAATTTTATAAAATTGGTTTACAAAGAATAAATCAAGGTATAAAATTTAAACACATGCGAAACATGTCGCACGTATACTTCACACTTTCTACAGTAATGGTTATATATAAATGTTATGAAAAGGTAACGTGCCACAATCATCCGACAAGCAACTAACGACATTTCAATTTGATTGTAGAATAGTCTTAAGTAGGTAACATAATTTTACAAAATACACATAGTATTTATAAAGCTATAATATTTTGTATAGATGTTATTTTAATATATTACGCGGGTGAGCTGCTACATGTTCTATGCCCTATTATACGTGTTATATGCCCTGAATTTCATTATTAGGCAAATATGAACAATAACACAACATATCAATGTTGTTCACACGCCTAATATTACTTCATTCAATTCATTCAATCATTGAAAGAGACTCCATTACCGGCGCTGTAAGATATATCTTACTATTTTGCTAGTCCTATTTTGCGCCATATAAATATTTGCAACCATAAACACAAGTATATTACATATTGTATCCGGTATCATTTATACCATCTTTCTGCAAAATACATTTCAACATCATGTTATATTAAAATCAGAAGCTTTTCAGTCTCTTACTTAATAATCCAGTAACCTTGCCGTCTGAAAGTACTGGATAGTTTGCGTCAAATCCGGTAGCTCTGATGTTTTGCAAACTTGTTTAGATGTTGGTATAATAAATAATCCAAGTTTGTGACCTCGAGCGCCGAACGCAACTTTGTCAAAAAACGAAAAAACCGGGGAAATTTCGGCTTTTTCAGATTTTGGCGATTAAAATTCTAAGGGACTAGTTTTTGATAGAACCTTCTCAGTACGTTTTTCAAGTAGATTAAATTTACTACAATATGAGACCAGAAGTGTCTCTGTAGACAATTCCAACATGAAGCCTTTCAAAGTTTATCAACGCAACTTTATGCATCAGAGCTTACGTCCAATTCGGCAATTCTGATTTTTTGCAGACTTGTTTAGGATGTTGACTCAATTAATAATCCAAATTTGTGACCTCGTTCAGCGCTCCAGGTGTCAAACTTGGATTGTTTATTGGACCAACATCATGAACAAGTTTGCAAAAATCAGAAATACCGGATTTGACGCAATCTTTGATGTATAAACTTACGCTAATAAACTTTGAAAGGCTTTATCTCGGAAACTATTGGGTCTACGGAGACAATGCTAGACTATCATTGTATTCAATTTAGTCTAATTCAAAAAATGAAATAGTTATATCAAAAACTAGTTTTTAAAGGTTATAATCGCCAAATCTATAAAAAACCGAAATTTTCATAGTTTTTTTCTCTTGAGGTCATAAACTTGAATTATTCATTAGGCCAACATTTGACGCAGACAAATAAGAGTATAAAATTTGTGTAAAGTTTTGTACATTTGGGAAGAAACTTTTAGTTTATGAATTTGTCAATGGTAATTTTCAATATAGGCTACATATTATTATTACAAAACAGAAGTAAATTATATCAGCTTTTTGAAAAAGCCCAGCTGAGAATAAGCCGACATAATACACCTACTAAGAAAGCTAAAAAATCAAATTAAAATATTGAATATCGGCGCCGGCAATAGAGTCCTATTTTATACAAAATATTGTAACATAACACAAGATAAATATGATATTATCAATCATTTTGCGTTTTTTTTTAATTTGATCAAAACATGTTCGCATTATATAACGAAAAATATGAGACCACTAACAAAAACCAAACAGACGAACGGACGGACGGATGGAAGTGAACACAACGAGATGTGTTTGATTAATGTTAACAAGTTTTAATTATAAATAATTATTATTTTATAAACATTCATATTGCTATGCTTTTATAATATTTATTTACATAGAATTTTTATTTATTTGAATTTATTATACAGATTTAAAAAAAAAAGTTTTTAAAAAAAATTAGACAAGGTGAGAAATAATTAACATTCATTTTAAAAAAGATTTTCCCATTCAATTTTTTCTTTCAGTGGCACATATTATTATTTCTATTGAGGAGATTTCTATTGAGAGGGAAATATGAAAAAACTAGCTGTGAACTACTCGCTTTGCTGGGCAACATTCCCACTTTCACCCCTCCCCCCATATTCCATATCCTTTTCTAGGTTACTATCTATCACCTAACTAAATTTCATCAAAATCCGTTCAGCCGTTTAGGCATGATAGAGCAAAACTCCCAGCAAAAACCATAAAAAAATCACTAACTCAATTCAGTTTTCTGCCTACTTCCTACCCCCTAAGTACGATGACGTAATCATTTTGATCTTATATCCGTTTTTAGGTAACCATCTATTACCTGACTAAATTTCATCAAAATCCGTTCAGCCGTTTAGGCGTGAAAGAGTAACAAACAGACAGACAGACAGACAGACAGAGTTACTTTCGCATTTATAATATTAGTATGGACTAGTATGTATTAGTTCTATTCGGAAGAGGTCGAGATGACTTCATTGGGTGAGAACCTAGGCTATTGATTTCGAGTCATGCCTGAAATTCGAAACCTGGGTGGGCTTCTCCCCTACGTATAAAGCAATATTGAAAAGTATAAATTTACTGTTTTGGTGTAGAAAAATATTAAAGTGTGCTTTTTGTTAATATAATTGGGTTGTTGAATAAAAAATAATAATACATTTTTGTATTTTATTTCAATTCTTTGTCATAAATGAACTACAAAAAGTATTGAACTACACCAAGAAAACTTGCTTAAGAATATAAGTTACTTACTAAAATATTCAAAAGAATTCACAGATTACAAACGTTATTTAGGTATGGTGTGATATATCCGGGACGTAAAAATGTTAAAATAAAAATGCCTATGTATAAATATATTGTTGAGTCCTGGACAACGGCGTTTCCTGGAAATTAATGTTCTAACACACTAAATCAATGATTTATTGCTAGACAACAACTTTATTTAGGAGTATATCTTTATAAAAGAATAATTTTTGGAAAGTAGAAATATATTAAGTAAATAGGTACTAATGAATTAATTTTATTTAAGTGCGAAAATTGTTGAGTAGAAACATTTTTTAGGGAAGATAACTTAAAAGAAGAGGTAATTCATTTAATTCTTAAATGTTTCAGGCAATGTGAATATTTCAGAAGGGTAATGCCAACTATTACTAGTCTGTTTATTATTACATTACCAGTCATTACAAAATATATGAAATGGTACTTATTAAAAATACTTACATAATATTAAATACACGTTTATTTTATATTTGCTAATTACTCATTAATTTATTTTTATTAATAACGCAACAAAACATAAATAAATCATCAACTTGTAGTGTATATTATTAGATTTGCAATTATATGTGTTTTTTTTTTTATTTATTTTTTTATAAATAAATATTTTATAGTCACGCTCTTAAGTGTAAAATTAATAACGCAAAATAATTTGTCATCAAAAAAATAAATCATTTGTTTAACAATAGACAGTGTGTAGTAATTTAATGCTTTAAAATTTTTACTTTAAGAAATATAGGTAGTTTGTTACACCAAACACTTAAACTTGATTCCAAATATTTTTATTCTTTCATAAGATATAATAATTAATTAAAGTTGTGCAAAAAAAAAAAATTAAGGTGGGGTCTTATGAGTTCCCTTGTTCAATAAATACGAAAATCAATAGATTATTAAAAATCTGCTAACTTGAGCTACCACAAAAATAGAAATAAAGAAAGTTTTGTCGACAAAAATCCAGCATTCATACCACTACTATCATGGTTCAATCTTAGCTCCTAATCGGATGAACCTATCTTGAAGGTATTCTTGCCTATTTTTCAAGTGCGAGTTTAGGATTTCGTATACGAAATATCTAGAAAACAGTCGATGAACTTCAAATGGCTGAATAGATTATCTTATTAAACTCAAATTAATAATATTGGGACAATCATTTTGCAATGCGGCATCCGTGGTTTTCAAACGTGTGAATGGACTGTCTTATACAAAATATCCCACTTTTTATGCTTTATTATAATTTCATAGATCCCTGCTATTAATTTTAAAGATTTTAGCCAATAATGAAAAGATATGTAACTTATATTTCAGTTTGCGTAGCTAAATTCGGTTCTGCACAGCTAACACACCCCAAAATATTAATTAGAAGTTTGGTACTAAAATTGATTGAACTGCCAATGCTTTTGCCATCCATAATTCATGAACACTTTGTCTAATGGTTATAAATTCTTTATTTACATTATAAATTATTTAAAACTTTGTCTTCAATACAATATTTTTAATAAAGTTTTGTTTTTCATATAAGGTTTTCGCAAAAACTGTGTGTTTGTAAATATTTTCATCCTAATAAATTACAACTTTTTTTTATGGTTTCCTTTCTTTTGTTTTCATACACGCATTTTGTTGATAAAAGAGTTCATTGTGACCATATTGAAGGCATTAACCACAAAATTACTTATCCAATTTATTAACATAGTCATTACAAATTTATCAAAATTTAATTTTCAAAATATAAATCCGTTCAAAGAACCTTTTAGGAAAATGTTGCAAAATTGATTTTGATCACGAATAGAGTTTTGATGTATCTAAAATCTTCAATACGTTTAGGAATATGAATCGCACACGTTTTTGAAATGTCTCTTGACATGGTTTTTTATCCATTTACGTTTAAGACATTGTTTCACTTCCGATTTTGTCTATTATTACTATCTTGGGAGTCATTCGTCCAAAAAAGACACACGTATCCTTGGCATATTGACATTAGAAGTTTGTGGTGCTTTTCTGATCCTGAACGGTTACATTGCTCGCATGAACCTGTCAGGAGCTCGTATGAACCTGTGTTATGAGCATCGATCTGTTAATTAATAAAACTTAGTTAAGATGAATTTAACGATTGAAATTACAGTAGAATCTCGATAACTTAAACCTCGGTAACATAAAAACCTCTGTTACTTCAAAAAATACTATGTTCCCTTCCCATCAGAGCCCAAAACCTCTATAACTTAAAATACGCAACCTCTATAACTTAAATAAATAATCTCTGTATAGGCCCTCAGTAACTACATAGAAACATGTACATACCTCTATATTAACTAGCGTACATAGAAACATGTACATACCTCTATATTAACCTTTACCTAACATAGACACTTGATAACTTAAAACCTCTATAACTTAAAATATTTTGTGTTTCCCTTGGACTTTAACTTATCGAGATTCTACTGTATTTCTCTACTCTAATATTTTCACTCTCAAATATCATTCAAGAAAAATCACGTAATAAAAATATTTTTAATTAGCTAGTCCAATAAAAAATAAATTTATATAAAATTATGTAGAGGTAATGATCTAATGATCTACAAAGTTAAAGAATATTTAACGTGCGAAATATTTGACGCATGTGCAGAACTCGTGAACACATCTTTCATCCCGCCACTAAAGATTACAGAACGATTGACGCGAGTGCTGACGTGTTTAATATGCACAGAAAATTTCCTTCAATCCACATAACATTTAAAAATATTCTACACTTTTATATCTTCTTAAAATTCGAATATTCTTGTAAATTGGCACAAATATATTTCCTCTTTGATAAACCACCATTAATAAAAATATCTTCTTCATATACAAATATACAGTAAATGGTCAGGATTTTTAAATCTGAATTCATAAAATATTACCACTCATTCCACAATATTCTGGTCCAAAAAATCTCTACCACCCACAAAACAGAATTTGCCAAAATATGTGTACCATGTATAAAACCAATTTATAAATGATGCGCGCATACATGCCCGCATATTTTCTACATTTATTTGCATATTTTACGAAGGTTGGTATTCATGTAAATATTATTTTAGTGATGAATAAACAGGTTGCTGTCATATAGATAAGTTTATTATTTCTGTTTATCCATAATTTATCTTTTTTTACTATTCATTCTTAGATAAAAATTTGCTGTATAAATACTCCCCTGTGTTTAGAATCAAATAGAATAATTGTTTTCAAAATAATGATTTACACTTGGTATTCACAACCTGTGTTTCACGGAACACGGATCTTGCGACTACAAATGGGCCCTTTTAATAGCACAAACTTACGTTATTAATTTTCTGTTGAATTTTGAAAAATTTTTGATATTGATATTATTGACTTTTAAGATCGATTATATTGTTTGTTGGTTAAAAGTTAATATGAGAGTATTACGGTTAACAAGTGAAACTTACAAAATTTAAAAAACCGCGAGGAATTTTTCGGATACGGAACCCTAAACTTGCATTTGAATCATATCTAAGAACACTCTCCATTAAATTACCTCTTTCCTCAAAGCCTTTTCCAAAGTGAGTCGATTATGAAGATCATCACTAATTTTTTAGTTTTCGGGGACGAAACTACAAACTTGCACTTAAAACATAGCTAAGAATACTCTCCATTAAATTACCTTTCGAACAATAAAAAAAAATCAAAATCAATTCATCCTCTTAGGCGCTACGGTGCCACAGATAGAACGACAGTCAGACACATAGGCAGACACACACACATAGCGGTCCACCTTATAACACCCCTTTTTTAAGTTCAGGAGTTAAAATAAATAATGAGATTTCACTGCGATTTAAAAGAAAAAACAATTGGTAGACCATGTCAACAAATGTCTCGAAGTTTCACATGTCTTCTCAAATTCTCTATTTCTGCTCGATTAGTTTTAAACACATTCATTAATTCCTTCATTTGTTTGAAAAAGAGTCTTTCGAAGTAAAATTGTTTCATCTCCCTCGAAAAGGCTTTAACTGACTTCTCAAAACGGTTTTAACTTTCTCAAAAGTGAAAATATTCAACAGAAGTCTCTCAAATATTGAGCATTTGAGTGTCAATGAACAAATTTTACTGTAACAAATTTTTAGCAATAAAATTTCAATTAAATTAATTTTCAATAAAATTGCAAAACACGAAAATTCAATTAGAAAACATATTTTTATTCAAATAATGTTTCACAAAAAATAAAATTATAAAAAAATGGTTTTCGAACGATTTACGTTAATTATTTTTAAAATAAAATTATTTAACCACAAAATTGTTATGCAAAAATATATTTTCAAGTATTCAATACCTTTTTTTCAAATTTCGATATATTATAAATGCGAAAGTAAGCATGTTTGTTTGTTTGTTACGCTTTCACGCTAAAACTAGCGAATGGTTTTTAATGAAACTGTACAGCAATATATAGCTCATACTTCAGAATAACACTTGAGATCTAATTTTTAAAGATATATTAATAAACAAATAAAAAAAATTTAAACTTAATTTTAAATTATATAACTATAAATTATAGATTTCTGTAAAAGTAGTCATTTGACATTACCACAAATTACAGATTTCTGTAAAAATAGTCAATATAAAATATTTCCAGGTCGTCTTCTCTGATATACTCAATGAATAATTACTATTATACATTTAAAAGAATAGAAAACCATACATATATTTTACCTCTGTAAAACAATTCTTACCATTATTTTGAGTGTTATAGAAAGGGGATAAGCGAGAGCAATCTTTATCAATCTTTCCTTTTAAACTCAGCGAAGCGGTTGGTATCACTCTAGTTATCATATAATATTTTCATTATTTCCACTGAAATTTGTTGCGAACCTATGAAATTGTGTGATAATCTATGAAAATATTCGAAACAAACGTGTACCTTTTTGAAAAGTTTTCTTTTATCTATTGTAAGGCCAAGGCAAGTTTAGACTAGTGGTTGAAATTATTTGTACCTTATTTTCAACTGTGATGATGAATTTTGTTATAGCTTCATGAATGTATAAGAAAAATAAGAATACAATAATTCGATACCCGCCTTGGTTTTCAAAATGTCAAAAGCTAAATAATAAAATAAAATTTTCAATTTGCGATATTTTGAAAATTACTCCAGATATCGAAAAATTTTATTCTTACTTTTCGACTTATATTGTCAAGATATAACATAATTCACCATCAAGATTGAAAAAATATATTTTTTTTAATTTAAGTCCCAAATACCGTGCTCGTACATCCTTAATTAGTCGAACAGAACAGGCTTTTTTTGTTTTCAATAATTTATAAAGATTTTGACATTAACTTAAATAGTTTTTATTTTAATTTCCATCGACTAGTTTTGGAGAAATCTATGAAAACATATCATCAATCTACCGTTTTCGCATATAAGATGTTAAATATGCCTACTTTTAAAGTTATTTATTTATTTAAATAATCGGGCAACCCTCCCTCCTCCTAAAATTTTCAGAATTGATTTAGACTTAGTCCAACTTAAACATAAAAAAAAAAAACACAAAATAAAATGTTCTTAGAAAATACTTCGAAAAATAAAAAAAGTGTCATTTAAGAAAAATTGGTATTTTCAATTATTTATATTTATATATTTTCTAGTTTTAAAAACATGACTAATTAAAAAAGTAAACACAATTTCACTTAAGGTCGGATGTTGTTTTAATAAAGTGGCCACAAATTTTCTCATAATATGTATATCTGTCTGTCATAACATTTGTAATGTAACACATATGAGCAAGTAGCCACATTTTAATATGTTTGGTACACACACATACACACACCCACATGTTGTTAAATTAAGGTGTTTTATAACATCCGGTGAGAGAGTGTTGTTAATTACCTTTAAAACAGCCACATAGGTAAATAAATAATAAATGCGTGCGTAGATAACATAATTTCAACGACCCCACTGTGTGTTGTCTCATACTCTTTTTCTCGTCACATGCTTTTCATAATTTTTCATATCATATTTTATTAGAAAATATGTTTGTAAATCACGTTCTTTAAAACACAAATTAGTAATTTTTCATTATTCTCTGAAAATATTCAATTTGTACAAAATTTATTTTACATTGAAGGACGATTAATCATCACAAATTTTAAAGGTGAAATAATTCAAGGGAAATACGAATTTTTTCAATAAAATGTTTGGAATAATTAAAAGATTGAATTTACTTTGACGAAATGTTAATTTTTTGATAGATTAATAAGCTTGTATCAATATTATTAGTCTTGATCGATAAATACTATGGATTATTAAAAAAAAAAAGAATGATGAAATTAAAATTTCTTTTTAAACACATTTATGTTCTCCAATGTTTTTTTATATTTGTTCAGTTAAATTAATTGCATTATACATTAACTTTAATTTTAATTAAGAGCCTAAATGGCCGAGCGGTCTAAGGCGTTTGTCTTTGTCTGTTTGTCCATTTAGACTTAGGTTGCGGGTTCGAATCCAGGCAGTGGCAGTGTGAACAATTTATAATTATTGGAAGTGCAGAATTGATCACATTGTCGTCGCTTGGATAAGAACGAAGCAACCGACTCCACCCACATCAAAATGTAATTGTAAATATGTTTGTAATTAAATAAATAAAGATTAACAAATAATTATGTGGGTGGCCTCTGTTATAGGCGTATATGTCAGAGAAACGGAGGTTAAACCCCATTATTATTATTATTATTATTATTATTGATATAAATGATAAATGAAATTGAATGGATAGAAATACATCAACTTAAAGGCATCTTAGCAAATTTTGAAGATAAACGCTCGAATTAAAACATATGTAATGTACCTATTCCATTCACTAGGTATTCTACGTATTTTTTTAAGCATCCCTGCTATAAATTTTTCAGGGAATAATTTCATTTAAAATTATATTTAATTTAATAAAATTTAATCCATAAAAATTAAATTTCATTTGAAAATTAGATATTTAATTTCAATAATAATCACTTTTTTAGGAACTAATAAGAGAATGAATATAAGGATTAGGATACCAAAAAAAAAAGTAATATCAATCACTTCCTCGAAAAGCAAAAAGGGGGCATATCTAACTGTGCCTAGGCCAGCATCAAGCCTAAATGTGCTCTTTGATTATTTCCAATTGGCTAAAAATAAAGTTTCTAGCCTTAAATTGGTTGACATTGGATGATAATCGATAAAGAAAATAAATTTTAAACTTTTAAACAAAATTTTCTTACCATTTTTTTTTTTATAGAACTGTTTAATAACTTCTTCTGTTTTTGTTTCAGATAAAATGATTTCAAATACGTAACAACGTCGAAACTAGGTAAGTTTTGAAAGAATGAATTCAGTATCCTTACTTTAATTTTTTTTTAATTCTTTGTTTTAGTTAACCCCCAAACTAAAAATAAGAGGTGTTATAAGTTTGGCCGCTATGTGTTGTATCTGTCTGTGGCATCGTAGCGCCTAAACAGATAAACCTAATTTAATTTTTTGATCTCGTTTGAAAGGTAATTAAACGGAGAGTTTTCTTAGCTATGTTTCAAGTGCGAGAGTTTAGGATTCCTTACCCGAAAAAACAAAAAAATTGGCGACGATCTTCTTTCTAAATTCTATAAAGAAAGAGGTAATTTAATGGAGTGTTCTTATATATGTTTCAAGTGCAAGTTTCGGGTTCCGTACCCGAAATTTTTTCCGGGGTTTTTAAATTTTGTAAATTACACTTGATTCTGTCTAAACATTGAATGTTTTTAGCATTTAAGTCATTTTGAAATGACAGACAGACAACGCTCAAACATATTTAATTTTTTGTTCAAACATATCTTAATTGACGTTTTCTTTAGTTAAAATTGCAATAAATTTTTTTGATTTAATAAAAAAATTGTTCTTTAATTTTCACGAAAACATAGATTAAGACTATAGACCATATACGGTTAATTTCATTCCTTTTGATCGTGTCGCAAATGTCACAAAAATAGATTATCAATCACGATATAGATTATTATCAATCATAATATTGTTAGTCACAATGGAAAAAAGAATATAAACCGACTAAAATCTATTCCGAATTATTGGTCTCGAAATATCACACTGTCCAAATCTAATGATCTCACAAAGTCATATTTTGAAACAGCCGGACAATACGATTAAATATAGACAATTTTCTGTAATTTTTTGAGTCAAAACTATTGAAAACAATAAATATTTTCATTTTTTTTAAGGTTTCCATCAAAAATTTAAGATAGAATTTTCAACATCATATTTAAAAGAATATACGGGCGTACGGGCAGAAAATTTTTTGACCAGCCTTTGATTTTGACCCTCTTATCGTCGTTTCAACTTGTACCTTGAAAAGATAACAATTTTTCCTCAACGAAATTACTACTTTTTATACTAACCTGCATGTGCAGCATCATAGATAGGTACAACACTAATAATGTTAAGTTATAAAAATATGAACAGTAGGTAAATAATAGATGAAAAGTGTTAACGCAAATAAATAAATTATACGTAATAAATTATACATTTGATGTCAATTTTAATAAATTAATTATTTTATTTATATTTTATTTTGTTTCTAACTTATAATGATGCTGATTCTGCATTGCATTCATTTCAAATAAACTAAATAGTAAATACGATGATTTCAGTAAATAAGTACCTCAAGTAGTCACCTCTCTAAAAGATAAGCGTGTTATGCAAAATGAATATATTACGTTAATATGATATTCAGTGGCCCTTAGACTGTCTTTATTATTGTCTCTTGTTCAATATTGGCATTATTCATTGTTTATTAAATTCAACATCTACTTAATCTCTCAGATTCCGATGAATAAAATAATCCGTAAATATTTATTGAATTAATTATTGCCATATTCAAAATGATGATTATATATAGAAAATATATCTACTTATAGGTTATATACCAGTAAGAATACTTTCAATAAAAATTATAAAAAAAAATAAATCATAAAAAAGTTACTTGCAACAACGTCATTAGTATTTATTAAAATTATTTAATAATTATAAATTATTGTCACTAAAATTATTACACAATTAAATATAATGACATTGCTATTTTAAACAAATAAATTTAAACGATTTATACATATTTATGTATTTTCAATATACCTGTTATTGATTAGTTTATCGTAATGCACTGTTATTAACAACTCCTTTTGAGGATCAAAGATAGAGAAAAATATTACTTATTGGCCATAATTTGCCCGTCAGTTTAGTAAATTTGTGAATAATTGCCATAAATGAAAATTTAAAGTTTCATCTACTCCAGTGCCGGGAGTATCTACCTGTTAAGAATCTGAACATAAACTGTTGGGTGGGGATAATGTTTTTAAGGATAATTTTGTTTAGTTATTCTTTCATCTCTAAAGTTACTTTGAATTAAAAAAGTAAAAGTAATTTTTTTTTCGAAAGTGATTTTAATAATGGAAAAGACCATTGCTTCTCAGTTTATAAAAATAATTAAATTTATATTACATGATTATATTTTTCCCCAAATTAATTAAAAAAAAAAAAAATAGGTAGGCTTTTCTGTATTTACAGTGAGTGAGTCACACCTGAGAACATACCTCTCTTGCTTACTATCATTGAAGGATACAAAAACTACCTGAAGTACTTGCTGAGTATAAAGGGTAACCGGCAACCCACAAGTGATCTGCTCGATCCTTGTTTGAATGGTCGCATCGTCTTTACTTGCCAAATCCATAACAAATTATTTTGTGATTTCTAACAGAGAACTGAAAGGCTATTTAAAAATTTTAATTCAAATTGACCGTCTTTGTACCACTTTATAATACATATATTATTTTGATATTATTACTTTTACTTAAACTAATTCAATTACTTAACTTTAAGATAAATTATCTAATTGCATTAATTATTAATAGAAGATGCATTTATGTTACTTTATAATTCAATTTAATAAATACAATATTACACGTAGCACATGCAGTTATAACTTTACATTTAATAGTTTTCAATTATAAATGAACTTGATTTGAATTTAAAGTACACTTTAGGGAGTTTTGGCAAAACATTCAAGTGTAACGATAATTGATTTGAACTTGACCGTTATTGAAAATATAACGTAATCATAATTATGGTACAAGTTATTTGATTTTTATTGATAATTAAAAATAAAAAAGTTTTATTATGAGTAAGAATTCCCCAAGCAGAAGTCTTTAATCAAGAGTGTTTTTTGAAAAGGCATTAAGCAAATCTTTTTCAAAAGCAAATGAAGTTTTCTGAAATGTTGGGAAATGCTAGTTCTTGATTTGTTCTAACCATTTTTTTGTTTTCTGAATTTTTTCAAATTAAGAAAAACTGTATAAGAAGAAGAAACATTTCACCAAATTAAAAAAATTTACCAAAAGGGATGGACCACTTTTCCAAATGCAATCTATTGAGTACTATTTGAAAAACTTGATCGTTGGGTAGAAAAACGCCAAATAATTGTTTTTCGAAATTCGTTATATTACTGGCTGGTGTTTAGTTCTAAAAATGGGTTGGGATTCTAGTGCTGACGCAATTCACATCACTTATTGAAAGTCTTTCAAACAACAATTTCAGCGTACTTGGATAATTTTTCAAGTTTTCTTAGAAAAATAACGACTTAACGATATTTTAGATTCGCCAATTGAAACTAAGCACTTGGGTGTTTATATATTTATGCGCGACTCAAACTATTAAATTCAAATAAAGATAATTAAATACCAGAACCTTTTTATTTACCAGAACTGTTTTAAATTAAAGTTGAACCGACTGAGTTATCACATTTGACGGTAAAATTTTTGACTGTCAAAATTATTACAATTGGCTATGACCAGATCATGATAAAAACTTTGACTCATTACTGGGCTTAAATACCGATTTATTACTCAATTGCTACTGTTCCCTGTATACTCAGTACATTATTAATTATACTCGGACAGTAATTCATTTTTCGTATCGATTTTGCCATCAGAATCGTTCGTGAAGTTTTTTTCACACAATGAACCTCTTCTTGAGCAAACATTTTTTGTGTGTATGGCTACAAGTGAAATTGGTAGTAATTAAAAACATTAATTAATTAATTTCAAAACATACAATTGACTGAGTTAATTAAATTGACTGAGTGTTGATTACGCAATCGTTTGTTTTTTTATGTCATGTAAGTAAAGAAAGATAGCAACACATACATACATGTCACACACATATTACTGATATTCCCATAGAATACATACTATATAATTAATAGTGATTTTTACGAAAAAATGTTTCAAACAAAAGTTGTTTATCTAAGGAACATTTTTTACATTTGAACTTTTGTTCTATCTCTGATGGTTTACACGACCTAGGTTGCTCATTTACGAAATCGATCATACTTCTTACGTTCTTAAACACTCTTTCAGCCTAATATCTCTTTTCGTTTTCGGGTTATCGAGGGGACAGATGGACAGACAGACGGGCAACCGGAAATGGACTAATTAGGTGATTTTATGAATGCGTATACCAAAATTTTGTTTGTTTTATCTATATTTTTAATAATAGTGACTATGTAGTACGTTCCATAGAAATATAATAAATTCACTAAAGATTTCCAGAGTGAGCTATGAATTCCAATCTGAATATTTGGTTGTTATAGGCTTTAAAATCTATTTGTACCCACTTCTATCACTAGCGCTTACCTAGTGAATAATTATTGTAAATTTCAAGGTAAATGGCCTCCATTTGTATGACATTTTCAAATAGTAGAAATATTTACATTACGTTGACAGTACACAAACATGTTTTGTATCTACATGTTATTTATTTAACAGGTCGTCTTTCTAAAATTTATTTTATACTACCTATAATATAACAGCTAGTAAGAAACATGTATAAGGAATATTTACTTGTTTATTCATGGTAATATAAACCATCACCCATCCTTTATAGTTTGAATAAAATGAGAGATAGATAGATAGAATTTGATTGATGTTCCTGTTTGCTTGTTTTCTCCAGGAAAGAGAGTACTTCTATAGAATATAATACACCTTGTAGTTGGTAAAGAAAGCTATGCAAATTATGAGAGTGAAAATATTGTTAGAAGCTTCTTTTCTCCTTGTGCTGAAACTTTTGGAAACGTTGTGTGCGTTGTCATGGTAGGGGCAATAAAAACGATGCCAGCGCTTCCAGTGAAAAATTCATTGACCAGTCATCAAATGCACCCGATTTTTGTTCTTTATGGGTCAAAATTACCTTATATACTGAGTTTTATCGAAATTGGAAATTTAAAAAATTTTCGATTTTTTGCAATTTTTTTAATATCTACACCAGAAGAAACTTTAGACTTTTTTTAAATTTTAAAGTAACTAAACAATGAGACTTATTTATATAAATTATTAAAAACCGTTTTATTATACCTTCATAATTTAATAAGCTTTCAGTATGCTACTGTATAAGTACATTTATATAGTAGGTTCAGTAAATAGGTAAACTTAAACAAATGAAATTTAATGTTTATTTAGGTCAAAGGTTAGTTTAACGTATGTTTAATAGTAAGTAACATACCTATAACTATCTTTTTCGACGAAAATGAATGTGTGCTTACTTCTGCTTGCATCAATATTCATTCATGTTTGTTGATTATGTAAATAGCATTAGTTTTAAGTAACTATATTTAAGTTATATTATTTTAGTGAAGAAAATTAGTAACGCGTTCATAAATTTGGAAAGCATCATTTTAGTTAGACAGATAGTAACCATAACAGTAAAATTAAATAAATATAGAGAATTGCTCATTTAATGTAGAGTTAAGAGTTTAATTCATAAATAAATAATAGAATATTTTCATTTCAGTAATTCTCTTTAACTAAAATGGATGGAGGATACAAAAACGCTTTACACCTTCAGGCAGTAATCCAAATTCAAACAAGATATAATTCTAAGAAGATTTATATATTTTCAAATTTTCATAACCTACATTTTTTATGAATAATTGAGTATGCGTGTACTTAACCATTCTTATAGTTCAAAGGTTTCTCTTAAGATTTATTAAGAGGTCAAAGGCTAGTCAGACGTTCGTATATTGCATATATGCATTTTTTTGGAGTTTACTCCTTTAGAATCGATTTTTATATAACAGGCCCCCAATGAAAAAAAAAATGAAGAGTACAATTTAGTGATCAAATGACCTCGTTAAGTTTTTGGTGCGCAACCTTTCGTGGCCACGTTTCACTTTTTTGTAATGCGTGTGTATAATTTGTGTGCTGTCAACAAAACATATTTTCTTTGAAACTGACAATAACCTGACGGTCACAGCACACAGTGTAGTTGTTACCCACCGATACATAATGGCTACTATAAAGCTACTCAGCCAACAAACATCGTACGCCTTCGGATTTTTTCGGGTTACCATATTAAAATTATACTACATAGTACGTATAACAGACAAAGTATTTATTGTTAGAAACTGACAATAGCTTGACGAACACGGTACAGTATATAACACTTGAGAAACCCCCTAGAAGGAGTGGTTATTATCTTCTGGGCTAAAGCACCACTCGGCATCATATAACTTTTGTTTTTTGGGGTCTTATCTATTTACCGTCAAATTTTCAAGTCAATCGGAAACTATTACCATGCTTCCAATGGTATCTCATGGTATGAAAAATATTGACTTTATACCCATTTTTTATTAGCTAAAGTCGATAAACAATGCACTCAAAAGTATAATCGTACTCTGCATAAAAAGGGCTAGCTTTTTATATATTAACGCATAATGTAAGGACAGATCAAGTAATTTTTTACCGTCTCGAAATTTTTGGGGCAGACGACCGCCATATTGATATTTTTGAAACGTATCCCCTGATCTGTCATCACGATTTTAGCCATATTACAGTTGTTAAAATCAGATAAGGAGTTTTTGATCTACAATGGAAAAACTAAAAAACTCGGTGGTAGCCATATGTAAAATACACATAGATAACCTTTATTCGTCGGATAAAAAACTTATGATATCACTACTTTCAACATCTGAATCAACAGAGCTCGTGATAAATGCACTCGATAAATAAATATAAACCTATCCTGTATCTCAACATAAAAACTCAATATTCCCTTGGACAGTAAAATATCGGTATAATTTAAATAAACTTGTTTTATATTCATTCATTGTACCCTACCTAGAACGCCTTTTATGCGTAGCCCTGCTTAAATATTCACACTACATAACACAAAACACTAGATATAGCTAGAGCTATCGTAGAGTAAAAACAGATCCTCACTTCATCATCAGCCGTTTTGATTATTCGCACCGTGCGTGAGTTTTATTGGAGGCGTTTCTATGGTAACGATTCACTACTTTAATTATAAAATAGTATGGATGCATTTATAATTGTATGGATTGCATTTATGACTTACATTGAAAATTTAATATTATTTAAATAAATAATTATGATAATTTACATTTGAAAAATACTATTTGTTCAATTTGATTTCTTATTTTCACAATTTTTAATGCATTAAGTTTAATTAATTAGTGTTTTTTAATAATTTTAATTTGACATTATCTATAACATTGACATGTAAAGAATTGCAAATTAGTCATAACAGCGTCCTTTATCGCCAAAATTTTTCACTGAAAGCGCTAGCATCGTTTTTATTGTCTTTACCATGACTACGCACACAACGAATAGGAGAGAGAGGATAGCTTTTTGTTACTTGTGTGTTACATTTTCATTTTCACAAAACTAATGTTTTTTTAGGATTGTTTTACATGTTACTGCCCACAACATGTTTTTTTTCCTATCCTTCTCTAAACCTCTCACTCGACATTTTGGTTAAAACAACCTTTGAAAAAGCTTTTTTTATTTTGTTTTATTATACTTGAAAAAAAAAATCTGTCAATAACTGTTTTGTGTATTTTTAAGCTTTGTTTACTTAATTTAAAAGTTATAAAAGTGATTCAAAAATCACGATGAGTTTTATTTGTCTGTACTTAAGGATGTTCCCAAAAAATCACATTTTTTTAGGATCATATTTAAATAGTGTATATTCATTCTCATTTTTAATTGTCCTTTAGGTGTTAAATTAATTTGGAAAACTAATATTGATTACTATTATTTTTGTTTTTGTTTACTTTTAATCATGTATACGATTAGTTTAAAGCATTAAAAATATTTTTCTATAAAGGATAATAGAAAAACAGGACTTGTTTTTCCATAAAATAAAATTAAAGGCATCCTTTAGTAATCAATATTTTAAAAACTGTGGTATAAATTGAAAAATGTAACTCCTAATTTTCGTCTTTTTTACCAAGATCTAACAGAATCCACCCTCAAAATTTGAAACGCCTAAAATGTTTTCATACACTCACTAATTTTAATTGGTAAAAAATTGTATACACCTGAGTATTTGACAAGCACCTTCTCTTACATCAGTTAAAATACTATGAAAATATCTTCTTTTCTTCTTGGATATGAAAGATTATCCAATCAATGAAATATCAATATAAATTTTGTGTAGACCCCACTTTTGTTCAGACTAAAAATATCGTTATCGCGTTTTGCAAGTGTTGTGAATTTTTTCCCAATCATATAAATTTTATTTTATAAGCCAAATTGATTATATATAATGACAATCATCAGGTCACCGTTAATTATCATGATTGATTATTCTTAGAAAATTAAAATGTAGCAAGAATGTGTTCTTAAACAAAAAATTTAAATACCAGTTCATTTTGGTGTCCTTTTTTAATTAGATTTTATTAAAAAACAAAGTTATTTATTGGTTTTGAAAATAATTTTAATTAAATACTTTGATCACGTTTTTCCATTAAAAATATGCAATTATTAATATTTCATTTCATATTGCATATTTTAAAACTAAATAATAATTAAACAATGAACAAATATGAGGCCTTTCAAGGAATTTTATTTACATTTTCCATCATATTTATCATAAATTAAATGATTAATATTGTTAAATCATAAAAATGAATATGATTATTGATTTACTGAATTACTTTCAATAAATTTACACCTGATTTTGTATCCTTAATCATAGACACGTACGGAGGACGGCACTAATTATAAAATACTAATTATAATTAATTTTCAGTGATTAAATCTAAAATGTAAAAAGATTACAATTTGATAAATTCAGAAATTATTGGTTATTCTTCAACATTTTTTATTTACATAAATTTTGGCCTTTTCGGCCCAAATTTATTATAAATCTTCCAAAAAAATGTAACAGACAAAAAAAAAATTACTGGAAATTATTCCGAATGGAAAATTAGATATCTACCAAAATTTTTGAATTTTTCACAGTAATCGGTTTGAAAAAAAGTACGTTTTTTGCAATATTAACGAAAAGTCGGAGGTGGAACAAATTAAAAAAACTGTTGGAGACACAAATCGAATGTTTACGATAATAAATATTATATCGCTTATTTTGAGTGTATTTTACCTTTACTACTAAAACTAACTCGTCATCTTTTTATCAACTTGCTTCATTATTAATTACTTTATTAAATGTACATTTTATCATTTAATTGGAATCATAGTTATTCAATTGAACTTAAAATATTTAAAATATTTTCTAATCATTAACTACACAAATAACTTGAGATCCGATAACGAACTTATTATAAGTTTTATTCTTTTAACAAAAAAGTTTTAAGTGTATTTTGCTTTAAATGTAAGTTGTTTTTTACCCTCCAGCCGTACCATGAGTATCATATTTAATTTGGAATTTTGTAGGTGTCTGGCTACAGACACGTCACTTTGTTGAGTAACGGACCACAGTCTAAATAGCCACATCAATTTAGACTACCTAATAACTACACTTTTAGATTTGAAAAAGTTACCCGAAGATATACGCTGGCTCTAGTACTACTAGATGTTGGTATTTGAATAATTTAAATTCCATATTTTCATTAAAAACATTTATTTAACTTCACTTGTCCTGAAATTTTGCAATTAATATTTTACACACTTTCCCTGAAGCTGTAAGGCTGAAATTCGCCCACACATTTTGTACTCGAAACAATACAATTTATGGCAAGTATGACCTGATTTTACATACCTGATCACTTTTACCATATTTGATATACATACGCTTTTAGCTTTATATTAAAAATTTAAGGAAAATATACTATTTTAGGAAGATTTATTGTACTAAAAAGTAGAAAATAAATTTTTTTTTATCATATATATGAAGTGAGCGAGCCCAGCTTTTACAAATAGTCAAGTATGAGTGACAGAGAAAAAAATTATTTTCTACTTTTTAGTACAATAAAACTTGCCCCTAAAAAGTATTTTTCACTAGATTGATAGCCGCCCGCTTCACTGGGCTTAAAAGTAAAAACCACCTCTTGATATACACAGCTTTCAATTTTGTTAAACGTAAAATAGTCATAATTCATTGATATCAGAATAGTTGGCCATGATTTGACATTTACCATTTTATGATTATCATAAATCCGTTTCTTCTATAATCATCATTTTGAACTATAAATTAAAGATTTCTGTAAAAATTCAAAAATGGTAAATGTCAAATTAAATTTAAGTTGTCATTTTTTTTTTTTTAATTTTTTTGAATATAGGTACCTATTTTTATAAATTATAGTTCATGTGTTATTCTGATGTATGAGCTGTATTGCTGTACAGTTTCATTAAAAACTATTCGCTAGTTTGAGCGTGAAATCGTAACAAACAAACAAACAAACATGCTTCCTTTCACATTTATAATATAAAGGGATTTAATTTTTTAATAGACGAATATCAATTGAAATTCAGTTTTTAATTATAAAATAATAATCATAATTTACATTATACAATATAAATATTTATATAAATCATGTATAATTACATTAAAATATGATAATTATCTCAATGAGTTGTAAAAAAACACTTGAAATACCCAGGTATATCATTTTTCTTCCTTATCGTGTGCTCGTTCTTTTTCCCTTTTTCCACCTAATCCATCGTCACGTCTATTTGATTTTAATCAGTAAATAAATCTTTCAATAAAAAAATATATTTAATGTTCATGAAAACATTAATTAAATTATCATAAAACCATCACACATAATAAATTATTAAATATTATATTTTATTTATTTATATTTAATATTTATGTAATGTAACCAAGCCTTTAGGTTTTTATTTTAATTTATTTTATTATTTAATGTATTAAGAATAATTATGAATAATTATCATTTTATGATTATTTTGTGGTTTTTCTATAATAATTATTATATTTTATAATTATTTTAAAATTGATTTATCATCGGTTTTTTTTAAAAACGATTATAAAAAGCAGAGGGATGAATTCGGCTTGTCTAAAGTTGCTTAAGCATTATATGAAATTATCTCACTTATATGCTTCGTCGTCGAAAGTTACAAAAATAATTTTCAATCAATACAGTACCATATCCTCGAAAATGATGGACGATACGAAAAAAATGTCTAGAATGAAACAATCCAAAGACTTATAAACGGCACTGACTGAGAGGCAAGTACGCTGAGTATTTTACTGTACAACGTTTGCCACTGTCCGGCTACAAATCTTCTTCTTGCAAAATCAATCAACTTCAAATCTCTTCTGATGTTGTTGAACTACTTTTAACGGTTCTAGAAGTATAAGCTTCTTATGGGACGATCCTTATTTCAGGCATCACAATGGATTTTATTGCATAAGTGTTTCCCAATGCAACATCCGTTGCAACCGGCCCTAGTTAGAAGAGCCTAAAATATTAGTTGATGCAATTTTGACAGAAAACAGAAAATTAAACTGCATTTTTATATACCTTAGTTTTACAGTCTTTTTAACCACATATCTAAAACAAAGGGGTGTTTATTACAAGTTTGACCGCTATGTGTGTGTGTCTATCTGTCAGTGGCATCGTAGCGCCAAAACGTTGAACCGATTTTGATTTTTTTTTTTGTTTCGCTTGAGAGGTTATAAAAAGGAGAATGTTAAGCTTTGTAGTGGCCTAGCTATGTTTTAAGTGCTAGTTTATTGTTCTGTATCCGAAGAAACTATAAAATTGTCGATGATCTGCACAATCGGTTCAGTTTGAAAAAGGCTGTAAGGAAAAAGGTAATGTAATGGAGAGTGTTCTTAGATACATTTCAAGGGCGAGTTTAGGGTTCCGTACCCAAAAATTTGTGAAGGGTTTCTAAAAATTTTCTAAATTTCACTTGTCTACTATTTTTACTTCGAGTCCTTTGATTGTATTGCCATAGTTCACACTTAATAACTATAATTTCCACAAACAATTTTAATTAGAGAAAAGCTCATCTAGGAATTGTTTTTTGTGACCTCGCATATCATCATATTATTCTTGTTTTTAAATTAAATTTACGTGAAAGAATTTTGTCCATCCCAAAACATTTTATTTCCATTTTTTTTATGAAAAGAGGAAAAGTCATTTAATATACCCGATATACGAACGAATGCTCGCGTACAATACACGTTCATTTTCATTTTTCCTATAATGACTTTATGAGGGACATAGTATAGAAACATTATTGAGTATGTCATCGTAGTCTATTTGATATTCATATCAGGTTTCTTGTTTGGGGATTTCAAACACAGCAACATCATCATCATATCCTGCGACTATGAATAGAGGACAGATGGACATAGTGAAAAACGGACTGACGGAATATAATCATAAAATTCTAATCTAAATTACCACATACATATAGACATGGGTATACTTACAACACTTACAGGATGTTTAATTAAGAATGGCTTCAAGGCTCTAGTAATAATTAAAGAAAATATCGTCTGAAATATTCATTATCGGATAGTTTATAGCAGCACGAAGCGATGCAGTAATAGGGAATAAAATATTTTCAAAGACAGCAGTTACCAAATGTGGTTAGTACTTGGACACTCCTTTTCGAGAAAACACATAGTCAAACGGTATTCTTTTACTTAATTCTATAAAAATCACAAAATTGCACTACAAAACATTACTTTATGAATTTTCACTTGTTATATAATAAGTAGCAAGGTTTGTGCGAATCATCATTGCCTTTCCATTTCCAGGAAGATTTTTCCAAAAATATTGAACAATTTCATAGCATCCATTAGAATTTGTTCCCACTCTAATTTATTAAAATAATGTCATTAGTTACACATTGTAATTACTTTATATTCAAGATTAATAATAAATTTAATTTGAGATTATAAAAAATACCCTAGAAGTTAACCAAGCCTACACAATTAAACACATTGTATTAAAAAGAGCCTTCCACTTTAGAATGTTCGTACTGGCAAGTTTATCGAGTGCCTATTAACTTCCCTTGCTGGTTGGCAAGTTTATCCAGTGTCTATTAACTGCCCTTGCTGGTAGACAGTTACTTTACTCGAACGCTAGCTCACATGTAAATATCCTTAAAATACCAGTATCCTGAGAAAAACACGAATTTCTATCGAGAAATGTGGCATGGAAGAAGCCGATTGGAAGGAAAAAATGGGTAGTAGTAGCTTGAACGGCAGTGGCAGTCGTTTGCACGGCATTAGCTGTCGTATTTGATTTATTAACTCGTATAAGTTTATACTATAACAATAGCAATGCAGTTTTCAAGTATTGCAGTAAACAAGTATTGCAGACTTTAGGTTAGACTGCATTAAAGATAGAATTCACAGTACTAAAAAACCAACGTTTATACACATGAATGAAATGTATTTACCCGAAGTGACAACGAATGGATTTTAATAATTTCCCGTACTAACTTAGCTGATTTGGCTAAATAATACGATGGATTTTTCAGTTTTTTATCAAATTTATACTAAACATGCCTCTCAAAGTGATTGTGCTTAGCATTTAAATTCAACTTAGAACAATGGGGACCAGAACTGTAGTTGAGATACTAGTAAAATGATTCTTTATTTAATCCCTGGATCGTCATTAGTTTAACTATAAAAAAAAAATTGTTGATCCCTAAAATAGCCACAAAAAATTTTGAATTTTTTAAGATTTTGGAATATTATATATAGTCGGATAAAGGAATACATAAAGTAGCCATTCACGGGGATTCTTCAAGAATAGCTCCGATTTTCTTGAAATTTCAAACTTCTATCTTTCTGTTTTCTATTTCGCTATAAGATAAATTTCTACGAATCGACCATTCTGGTTTGCGGACGGATCGAATTTCATTAAGATCGATAACAGCGATATTTTCAACACCTATTAGGCAATGCGAATTTGATTAATTTTTTCAAATATATGAATCAACGCATTCTAAATTGTTGACTTTGCTTTCAGAAAATGTACATTTTTCAAAAGGGATTGTTTCTAAAACCAGTCAAATTCGTATCTTAGGAGTTTTTTTGAGGTTTCCTCAATGACACAGCCTGTACATAAAATGAAAAACACGATATATACACTGAGTAAACTAAGTAAAGTCATTCGATCAAACTAAATTGTTATTGATGATTAAAAACGGGTATCATTATATTTCCTTTTTTATTTGACATTTTCATCAGGTAAATATGGTACAGAAATAGTTTGATAAATGATTCTGATATACTTTTCCCATTATGTTACAAATCGAACAATCGCTTATTTTTAAATATACCCAAGTGGGTTATCAAACAAAAGGGCATGACGTGTAAATTACAAAACTATAACCTCCACGAAAGAGGATTTGGGGGGGGGGGGGGGTAGTGAAAGTGTGAATGAACGATAGAATATTTTGAAATATGCCCAAGTCGGGTATCAAAGAAAAGGGTATGATGTGTACATTAAAAAATTTGTTACAAGAAAATCAGTTCAGCCGTTTAAAAGTTATGAATAATTTAAATACAAAAGAATTTACTTAAAAAAAAATTTCAATACATGTTTTGGGTTATGGCATCATGAACGGATGTAAGCAAACTGTCAACATAAATATGTTAGTTTTGTCAGGCTTTATACGTCACAATGTAACTTTCCTTAAGTACATAAAAAGATATTTTTAATTATACTTTCATCAATTGCACAAAAAAAAAAAGATATATTTAAAGTTGGCAGCCGATACTTCGTTCTATGTGTTTTGCATGGGACAAAGTGAGTGTGACAATGAGACTTCCATCTTCTTCCATGACAACCTTAGTAAATAAAAATATTGCATCTTATGTGTTTGTAATGTGAAAACATAATCCTGTAACCATTAGTAATTCCATTATGGTTTAAAATACTTTCTAATATTTATTCAATTTTACTCTAGTGTGTTTCCTACAAACTAGATGACAAAATTTGAACTAACTTGATGGAAAAAACTTACTAATATACCGGACTGAAAATTTCAAGTGAATTTTCATTAGATTCTATTCTATTCAGGCTTATCGAATTTCACCTATGGCCCAAATAAGCCTTTAGATTAATAATTTAAAGTCACTTATATAATTACAATCTTCTATATTTAATAGTTTCGGAAAAAAGATCTAGAAACCTCTGGAACCTAAATTCCGTGCTGTAATTTTATCGGAGGATTTCTCCAAAACTATAGAAGGTTGTAAATTCGAAGCCTTAAGCTATAGATTTATTGTGCCTTTAATTTTATTTTAATCGCATTTAATAAAAGGAAATGCGCGAAATATTAAAGTGTTTAACTCAAAAACGATTGATTTTCGTACATATGTATAAACTTTTGTTCTTCTTTTATCGCCTCGAATTGTGCCATAAAAGGAAGTATACATGATTCAGAAAACCCTGATTAAAACGACTATCAGGAAAACGTGTAAAAAAAAAAAGTCTTTCCACAGCTAATTAGTTCAATATTTTTTGAATGTAATATTTTATCCGCATTTAATATTAGGAAATGGATGAAATATTTAGGTGTTTGTAACTCAAAATCGATTGATTTCCGAACATATGTATACAGTTTTTTCTTCTTTTGTCGTCTTGAATCGTGCTACAAAAGAGAGTACACATTTTTCAGAAAACCCTGATACGGCAAGTAGGAAAACGTATCGAAAAGGCAGACTTTCCACAGCTCATTAGCTCAAATTTTTTTGAGTTGTTGATTGTATTATTATATATTATTATGTATATACTTTTAACCACATAAACATATAGAGATGTGCAATTTACTTGATAAAATATTCAAATGCTTTAATGCGACGGTGTCTTAAGAGTGGATTTTCATTCGGTTAAGTGTATGGTATATACTTACTGACTATGTAACTACTAAATACACTAAGAGCCAAAGAAACTGAGTTCTTTTTAATTCGCTTAAATTAACTTGGGTTGTTTCTAACAAACAATTTAATAAAATCTTTCAAGTCAATTTTTACCTACTTCTTATTGCCCGATTAACTTAAAAATTAGCTCACATATCAAGATCCAATGACAAGGCGTAACCAATCCGTCCGTGTGATGGGCTGGTGTAGTGCATGGTATATGCATGAAGGAGGTGTAATCAGCCCCTGAAATTGAGGTGCTGATAAATGAAATTATCAGTGGAAAGGTGATAAAACACATATGGTATCACAATGGGCTCTATAGCCTAAGTGTGTCCTTCGTGGATAGCCAATATAACATAACCTAAGACTAAAAATAATAAAATAAATTATAGTTTCATAACTTCAAATGTTATGTACATTTCAAAGCTTGGGGTAGTCGATACCTGTCAAATTAACTTATTTGAAGATTGCATGTAGAGGCATGCCCAAGCTTAAAATTTTATACTACTATTGATATTATTATCCACTTTTTAGTGCAAGAAAACATTGTTTTTTTAAACTCGACGATTTTTCCTGAACCTTTTTTATGTCAAGATTTCTTTGCTCCAGTAAGTATAGTTATGGTAGGTACATACATACTATTCCTAGTATCTAATGTATATGAATGCTAACACTACGACATAATACTACTCATTTTATGTCAAAATGAAGTGTAAATATTTTAAAACCGTATGTTTTGTGTGTTGTATTTTTATTTTGTTGTTATTTTAATACAATCTAATGCGTAAAATTTAACATGAAATATTTATAATACCACAAAATATATATTTTAGGCATAAAGTGTCTTTTATTTCTTGTTTACACTATCTTAGGTATACCGAATCTATAAGCATATGTAGAGTTCTATCAAAACTAAGTGGCACTGAACAAGAGAGAGTATAGATACGAGTGCACATACATATACATCATACACTCTCTCTTGCTCGGTGCCACTTAGTATTGATAGAACTCTAGGCTTTAATACTATCTGTTTAAACTTGTCTGTCATTGTAAAGACAGGCTTACAATGGGCGTAGGTTTCATGATGTACTGTATTGTCCCTATGCATTAAATTATAGAAAATTTCCTTTCAACTACGCGACATAAAGAATATAGTTGACAGAAGAAAGCTTTATGAATTATTATTGGTTTCTAAAGCACAAAAAATTTGCAAATCTGATTTAAAAACAATAGACTTTTAACATCAGTTTATATTTTAGAAACTGTAAAATTTTCTATTAAAAGTAAACTTATTTGCTGAAAACAAATTGAAAAATGATGTGTATTTTACAAAAATCTTTAAAGTGCTCAGTAAGAGCTTACAATGTTATTACACATGTGTAAGTAATGAAGCAAGGACAACAAATTTGTCAATTAAATTATATTTCTTCTGATTTCTTCTTGTTTTAAGAACGACAAAAATAAATGATCACAATATCGGTGTAAACTAATGCAAGAAGAAAAGGGCGATACTCCCCACCTGTATCTTGGCAGCCCCATCTTGTTTATTACTTTCCATCATATTAATATCAACAGGCTTGGGTTAGGAAGAGAAAATTACATGCTAACACAATTGAGAAATTTTATATTCAAACACAAAAGTAAACTTTCAACAACTCGATAATTGAGATGCTACAAGCATGTATTTCTCCAAAGTCATATAAATAAAAATATATATCGATAAAACTTAAATTTTATTCAAAAACTATTTTCATATTGAACATAAAAATATAATATATATTTCTTTATATTTTCTTTCACTAATATAGTATAGTGTGAAAAACTTTTTAATCATAAAGTAGTTTAGTAAAACCACCATAGAGTATAGTAAAGTACTTGGTAAATACATATCTATAATCTACCATAGAGATAGAACAAATATATAACTTTACATAAACTTACATATTTATTTTATATACATGTTATGGGACGATTGCCTAGGTATAATTTTAACTTTTGTCCTTAACTTTCCATTTGAAAACGAATTTTAGAAATCTTAACGCAAATGAAATGAAGTGAAATACTGTAATTTTGTTGATTTTTATTTCTTTATTTTACGGAATAGCAATTCGAAGGAATGAAATATTTCATCATCATAGTTCAACAAAACTTTCTCCAGATATCCTCACAAAGGTTGTAAGGTTTCGTCATCGTTAACGCTCGGAGAATAGGGGATTATCAAATTTACAATAATCCAATACATCAATTCTTACTGGTTGGTAGCTTCAAGAAAACCTGAACTTTTACTTGATTTATCCGCTTGATATATTTTCATACATAAATTGACCACATTAGTCACAACACTTACCATGATGATTTCATGTTTCTGTTTTATTCACAACATACATGAATTGAAAAGTTTTTCCAAAATTTTGAATGTTTCAGATTAAAGAATACATTTTTCGCTGGGGTTTTTCGAAGTTTTAGTGGCACATATAGAGCTTACACCTTGGGGAAATATAGTAAGTAACCAAATTTCACGGTAGAGTGGCCTACCTTGACAACTGTCTCCTTTCTTTTCATATGACTTCATGGCGATGATGTTTATGATAAAATTGAGATATATATATACCTAAGTAAAGTAAGTTCTAAAAGAAGAAGAAGAACATCTACTTACAGATATAATATAAAGTTTTTAATAAAAATAAAGAAATAATGTACAACAATGCACAATACTGTACAATACGAAACAATCATATTATATTCAACAATCACCCTATTAAAATTTTTAAACAACATTATTTTAAACGAAGTATAATGTGTTCCAGGGCCTTTGGTCGATTACTTATTTGTGTTGATGTTTAAATGATTTTCAATTCCAAGATCAGGATTAAAGTGACCGAACATAATGCGGTGGTTACGAAAATGTAAAAGATGTTAGACGGATCTTTTTTCCAAACGGGCTTTGTTTTTCATGGTATACATAAGTCATGAACAAAATTTATAAATAAAATTTTCTAAAACATCCTGTAAATAGTCTTGAACTCTATAATCATCTTGGTGGCTCATCATTGGCTTGGATTTATTGGAGGTTACCATGTAAAAAAATAACTATCATAAATATATTCAACATACTTGTACAAGGTCATTTATTTATGTTGAAACAGTTTATTTTGGAGCAAGAGAGAATAGTTTCAAAATTGTGTATGTACAGGGCCAAATCAAATTTCAATTTTATCACCATAGAAACATTAATTTATTCGAAATAATTATTTTGACAGACCGTCACTTTTTTAATTTTGGAAATATTTTGACAAGTGTTTAAAAAATTTAAAAAAAAAGAGAAAGATAATACAATTTTGATTCCTTGAAAAAGAAATCTCTAAAATTCGTCGCAGAAGCGACTCGTTTTACTGTTCAATATTTTTGAACTTTGTCTGTTTTTGGTATTTCGTTTCCGCGACTAAATATTATTTCATCGAATCATAAAAAAGTGTATAACACGTATCTTAAAACTACTGATGTGTATTTATGTTATTAGAAATAACGGGTTCCTTATCGAAGATGAAGGCTCTTATTAAATACGAATCTCTTGGCTGAAAAATCCATTTAAGGTCCAATGTAATGAGAATTTTTATCAGTAAGTCAAATTTACCTTGTTCCAAAATTATAATTATGAAGCTTTAAATTTTGTTACAACGCATTTAATTTAGATTTTATATTGAAATGCAAATGTACGTCGGAAATTATTTCGCTAGACAAATATTTGAATAATGTTGTCAATACAAACGAAATTTTGGATAAGTTGATACTTATCTAGTCTCGAGTCGTGCGATGTTTTTCTGATCACGTCTTGTTTGTTGGCTCACTATATTGTTTTGTAATTTATTTAAACAAAAATTCAAATATACTATTTTATTTTCTCAAATTATCTAAAGAATATCGTTTTAAATAGTAGCAATGCCAAAAATAAATTTAAACAGTAGCTTTTAAGATTCAGATATTCAGAAACTAGAATCATCTTAGAACCCTTATTCAGATAACAGTAAATGTAATTTAAAATCTTATTTCCCAAGAATTAGTTAACATAAATTTTCATTTTTATCGTTAAAAACAATTTTCTAAGTTGATTGAATTTAAATTAACTACTTTCCATACATTAAAAACAGAAGAAATCTTTATTTTTAGTAAATTACATTTGTATATTCAACGAATCATCTTGTAGAAATATATTTTACTATTATTATCATCATATAGTCAAGGTTTTGAACGATAGGTATGAGATTATAGTTCTAAAGTGCTCTCTTCTTCACAGCATAAACATAGTTCTTCTAAAAGTATAGTTGCAAAAGAAAGTAAAGACATTTTTCAACAGCGCTGTATTTGGAACATATATAATGAGGGTAAACTGTAGTATCAAAAGTACAATGTACATTGAATCAAGCTGTAGTTTCTATATACATATTTATATTAATAGGGCTGCATTTGTATTGAAATAAAAAAATTAATCGGAATGCAGTAGGCTGAAGACTGCCTGTCAATGTGGTTTTATTTTCAAATAAACTACAAATATAATTTTTTCGCGAAAAAGTAAAAAATTTTGTTTTTTTTAACTTTCATGTCGTAAACTATTTCTCATCGAGTAAGAGGTTATATCATAAATTTAGAGGAGGTAAAGTTTCAAATACACAATCAAAGACTATAGGATAGACAAGAAGCAGAAGTATAATTATAAGTGACATCTGGAGTCTGAGGCGATCAACTATTAAGTTTGTAGGCCTTTGCGGGTATGACTATTAAGTTTAACTACTTTGCGGGGGTGACTATTAACTATTAAGTTTGAAAGCCTGACTCGGTAGAGGCGCTGAAACTCGTATACTACGATTTTACATTAGCTCATATGGGCTGCTTCTCCTCTATCCTATGCTCTTTGTACACAATCAATGCATGATACTATTTAGAAAGTTATGAAAATTTTACAATTATTGTGGTTTACCCCCACCCCCAGACATTAAAATACCAGTTGAAGCTGTTACTGGACAGTCAAAGTAGTAGTGGCCTCCAAGCGAAATTTTTAGTGTTTTCAATGTTTCAATCAAATGGAGTGAAATTTAACGATTAGTCATTAGAAGGTGATTTTAGGTTAAGTAGGTGTTCCATAAATATTGTAACACAGAACGAATATTTTTGTCGATAATTGGATAATATTTTAACTCTCGAAAATACACAACGTCAAGAAGTTACTGTTATATGAAAAGAGATAATTTCGATTATGATAGTCTTTTTTAAAATGATTTTAGAAAACTCATTAATGTGAAGTTTGTTTCTGGGTACTACAAATTCCTCTTTTAAACATATACATTAAAAAAAATTAATTCATAGATAGGTCCATAAAGATATAGCCGCCTCGAAAGAAAACATTCTCTTCACATTCCAGCACCATTCATTTAACAGGTCTTCGTAAAAAGCTAACGGTTTGGTGCATAATGAAATCTTTTCGAATTTAATATGGTATTAATCAGGAAAGATACAACGGTTTGAAAAGATATTTTACGTTTTTGTAATCGAATCTCTTAATTTACTGTACTGAATTGATACATAATAACTAACTAACGGTGATTTTTTAAAAAATATTTTTATTTATTAGCTTTATGGATCTAATGTTGGAAAAAAATCCCATAAAATGGATGATAGATGATAAGAGAAAAAGAGATGAATATATATGTAATATAATCTAATGGTAAAACTTATAAATGGAAGTTGCAAACTTATTATTTAGAATTGAAAATATTGTTTAATAACGAGTGTGCCCTAAATATTGTAATAAACAGTTTTAAGATCAGTCCCCAAAGCGAGCAACAGGGAATATCGATGAATTGGTTATGCTTTAATAAAAGAATTATTTTTCGAATAACTATAAAAACAACCAGTATAAAAGCCGTGAAAGGTTTATTTCTATCTTTTTCTAGTAAAAATAATTGAACATGGAGTTCTTATGACGTAGTATATGACGTCAAATACTATGTTGAATCTAATAAGTATTTTAGTACGCTTATATCATTCGTATTTCTTGGGCGATTTTAATTTTAATTTTTGTTTTTGTCATCTCACGGTATTTTCATATTAATCTATTCTAGAAATTTTCAATACCTTTCCTTAAGAATATTTATATCTTATTAGCTTTTGTCGACCATTTTGCATGGATAACTAATTTTATAAGTTTATCTTCCTCTTTTTCTATCTTACTTCGCTGCTCTTTACGTTGTTAGAAATTCTATAACTATTTTGCAGGAATTACTATGTTTTTCGCTTATCGGTTAATGTCAGAGATTAATAACATTTTAAGGCACTAAAAATGTCATGATTGCCAAGAAATTTCGAATCAACGCATGCTATTCTGGCTGAGAACATTTAGCAATAAATCCAGGAGTAATCAAACTTAAAATCAAATCAAATATATGGTCTGGTCTTAATCCGTAAGTTGTCTTACAATAGTGGGACTTATGAATATCTACTATTTTTCGTTTCAAATTTAACTACGGACGATAAGGGCAGCATTTTGAACATCGTCATTATTTAGTGCTATTAGACTACCTAAGTCCAAAGTTCACTGAGATTTTTAACTTGTTGCTTTTTTTTGTTGCATTTTTTTTTTTTCAGTTTAAAGCACACCCGCTAAAATACTATATGAATGAAGAAAAGCTTTATATACATACTCCTGTATAAAGCTTAGTTCAAACGTAAGAACAGAAGGATGTATTCAAATATATCATAGATTAGCTTTATTAGATTATTAAAAGTGTTATTTTAACATAAAAGTTTGCTTATTATGTATGTTTGTCGTTTATTATACATTCATTTTAAATCTTTTAGGTTTCTAACTTTTTAAGGTATTTTCTTTCACTGAGATTTAATGTTTGAATGAAAATAAAATTCTTTAGAAAATGTTTAAGGATTTATTATTTCTAGAAAAATAGTGTAGAAGTAGTTTCTTATGTTCTAGTCCCGCGAGAACCAAAAAAAAGTTTAAAAATTTATGTTCGTTTACAAAAAAATTTATCCATTTTCTTTAAAAACGTAGCAGCAAGCTATTAAATAATAACCATTTTCACCCCAAATTGTAGAAATGAAACATTGAAATTCAGGATGTCAAAAATCTGAATAAACTCGGTTTATTGCATACTTGATGTGAACTTTAATGACGTAACCAGATAAAAAGAATGGATTTTGTTTATAAATAAGTCACTATTTTCAAAATAGGTCAGTTTGTTGTTCAATGTGTTTGGTTGATAGTGTAGTTCTTTCTATAAGATGTTACCACTTACACGGTGATTTCATTTTTTTATTGTAGGGACTAAAGACTAGGAGAGAAAAGTAAGATAGCAGACCGAAAGGACAAAGGAAGTACTTCGATTCTCTCTTTTAAAGTCAGTCAGGTGGTCATATTTAGATAACAACGATAGAAAATAAAAAATTATGCATTAGCTTATAAGTTTCTTATATTACAAAAAACATCTTATATTAAAAATATATATAATGTATCTATATTTAAAAAATATCTTTCAAACACAACAGATATAAGACAAGTGAAAATAAAGAATTGACTAAGCAAATTATTGAAATACCTTGTATTGACAACGTTTTTTTATAGAATAGTATATGTTAGAATATTTTAAAAAACCAACAAAAATCGATCACAAAATTCAATTGGAGTTACCTACAAACTTTTAACCCTCTATCTGTTTTGAAGAATTTTTACCTTAATTTGCACCCTCGCTTTTAAACAATGATATTTACGAAAAAATATTTCAAACAAAAGTTGTTATAAAGAACAATTCAACGAAAGAACCTACTGTCATTCATATCTAAGTTTTACAAACTGGGAACTAAATTAAATATACCTTAATATATTTCATATATATATATATAGGGTATAAACCCAAGAATATGCTGTTGCATTCCGACAGTTTTCTCATAACTCAAAAATAAAGTCGTATCTTTTGAAAAGTTAACAATTTTACCGTTTTTACTGTTCAGCGAGAATTGTGCATTGTAGTCTGAATAGCTATACTATTATGTTTTTGCTTACAAGTGAGATAGTTAACTAGAGACAGTTCCGTTTCATATTTACGAGTGCAAGGTGATTTAGTTTAATCAGCAGTATGTATATTTGTTTGTAAATTTCTATATTACCTACCTCGTATCTTCCAAACGGCTCAATGGGTTTCAACATTTAAGGTATCTTTAAATTTGTCTCAAAAACCCAAGTGTTCTTAGATAGGTGTTTGAAAACACTAAACAAGATGGTGGATTTTTGGAGCGAAACAGTAATATGTTAAAAAAAACTAACAAAACCTCGAGTAAAGTCTCAAAATAAAGGAAATTAAAAGCGGGCCACAAAAATATATATAAGTTACATGTTAAAATTAAACTACTGGACTTGTTTCTTCCTTTTCAGATTTTAAGTAACACAGTCGGGTTTATTATTTTTTTAAATATTAATTTTATTAAAAACTTTTTTTCATTGTCCCGTTGGTTTTTCAACATGTTTTATTTCTCATATGTTTACGATTTTATTATTGCATTGCAACGATATGAAACTAAGAACATAGTGTTTTAGTAAGTTAGTCGTGTTGTACGTATGAGTCAATATAAACAAATAAAATGTTGACTTAGATAACGATAACGATGACGATGATATTCGTAGTACTACGTTCGTTATTGTCGTTACTCGTAGTCGTAGTTACATTACATAGTACATACAAAACATGCAACAGACACCAGAGAATAAATACTATATCAGTTATATGCTACTGTAGTTGTTAGATATATATTTAGTATGAATATTTTATAAAACTACTTTCTAGATAATACATACACAGGAATTTATACAGATTGCTTACAATAAAACTCACAATTTCCATTTGGAAACGGCTAATTTTCAAATTATTCTTTTGCGATCAATTTTAAGAAGGTATTCTTAAAATTTTAACTTTTTGTATTTTCAAAACGAAATATTCCAGTTATTTATATAAGTTTTACCGCTATATGTGTGCGTCTGTCTTTCTGTCTGTGGAATAGTAGCGCCTCAACAAATGAACCGATTTACATTTTTTTGTTTCGTTTGAAAGGTAATTTAATGGAGAGTGTTCTTAGCTTTGTTTCAAGTGCGAATTTAGAGTTCTGAGTTTTAAAAAACTAAAAAATTGGCGATGTTCCTCAATATCGGTTCAGTTTGGAGCAGGCTCTAACAGACAAGGTAATTGAATGGAGATTGTTTCTTAGGTATGTTTCAAGTGCGAGTTTAGGATTCCGTACCTCCAAAATTTGTCGGAGGTGTTTTGAATTTGGTAGATTTCACTTGTTAACCGTAAAACTTGCCGATTCTGCATTTTTGTTGTCTGGTTATCTCAAAAGCTGACTTGTCCAAACAATGCCTTCTTAAAATATAGGTTGGAAACCAATACAATGCCGTCTTTTATTAGTAAGAGTGTAAAGAGATTATTTGATATTTAAAATAATTATATTAATATCTAACCTGAAATTTTTGTATCTAATAATCATGATTCAACTGGCATATTTTGATTCATTACTGTTAATATGGAGTTCTAATACAAACTCAGAGTTTGTCACGTTTACGGGTAAAGCATGGATGAGAAAGGCTCAGGATGGCAATCTGTGGAAATCTTTAGGGGTGGCCTTTGCCCAACAATTGGAATGTTTTGCTTTATTATTATTATTACTAATACAAACTATTTTATTAAGAAAAATTTTTACGTTCATATAAAAGCTTTCAACTCATTTAAAATATTGTTAAATAGACGTAATATACTTTTTCTCTGATAATTTGTTATTCAATTTATTGAAAATTAATCGAAAATTAATTATGTGCATAAAATATCTCTTAAGTAATAAAAAACTATATAATTTATTTATGGAAAAGTGGAAACAAATATTTTCTGTAGACAGGGGGAATTTGACGTGCAAACTATTATTTGTAACCTTTATATGAAATATATTAAGGTATACTAATTTAGTCCTAAAATTGTAACCGTTAGATAAATTGATGATACGAAGAAACTTTTGGTATAGGTGTTCGTAAAATCACTTAAGGTAGTACCAGCATGAAATCACTTTTCGACAGATTTGGCCGAATTTTTTTTCTCGGGTTTATAATAGCTTTATTTATGAATTCCTAAAATTTCATAATTTTTGACCGTTTAGATCGCGAGATATTTAAAGATAAAGTTCGCGATTTTGAGGGTCATGTCCCATTTAAAGCATGTAAAATGTCCGGTCTCTCCAACTATTTTTTATGATATTATTATATATTGAAGAAAAAGTAGAAAAAAATGTTTATACAATAAAATTCTAAAAAAAAATTTAGAAATTAATTTTCACTTTCGAGATATTAAATTTGACGTAAATTGATCGAAATTGGGACGTTGGCATAATTATTTCCCATTTTAAACGGTCAAAATTTCTGAAACTTTGGGAATTAATAGTAAGCATTATTAAATTCTTAAATTTAATTTTTCGTTAAATTCTGTCGAAAAAAAAATTGTACCATTGCTTTAACATAGAAACTGCAAATACCTTGCTGGAAATACCTTAATTCGTCCATTTCCGTATATTTATCCGTCTATCCACCTACCCGTCCGTATGCTCGTCATCACGATAACTCAAAAACGAAAAGGGATATCAAGCTGAAATTTAAAAGTGTGCTCAAGGCATAAAAAGCGTGTTCAAGTTCGTTAATGAGAAACATAGGCCAAGTGAGTCTTGGAGGAAGGACCCAACTTGTTACCCGTAAGGAGATAGACCAAAAGTTGAAATGTAAAAATTGTTCCCTATAACTTTTGGTTCAACATTTTTTCGCTAACATCTTTATTGTGTCGTTAACATCGTGAGGACCCAAATTAGGCTAGGACATAAGTTTCCATTTTCTCCAAAACTATACAAGATAGAAGGTGGAAAATGTATAAGTAGCTTCAAATAATTAGCTTATTGATTATAATTTCATACCAAATTTGTCAGATAATATAAAGGGGGGCAAATAGAAAATATTTCAAAATTTCGAAACCATTTTATTTGACATAAAAGTTTTTTTTTAAACTTATCTTATTAAAAGTTATAAAACAATACAAGTTCTGGTATTTGACAATGCTTATGCAAGGTAATTCAACATTTAACTCACTCAATTGTTTATTTTCACTTTTTTCCCTCTAGTTTTATAATTTATAGTTTTCACATATGAATATGTTATAGAATTTTAGAAAAGTTTTTTCTTTTTCCATATGCACATATTATTAAATGTAATGTAGAATAAAATAATTTCTAAAATATATAATAACTACTATAATAAAACTCTTCTGCCTGCTTCATTTTCAGACCTTCCATTTTTCCATTATATATACATATTTAAAAACGAAAACTAGATACAGAATGAACAAAAAAAATTTATGAATAGTCTGAACTTTCTCCGGAAAAGTGAACAATGTATGTTCTATAACCATGAGATTTGGAAATAGGTGAGGCTATTATCGATAGCATATAAATTTTGAAAAAAGTCGAAACACCACAGGGTTTGCATTTATTTGCCTATGCGATTATATTATTTTGATAAGACAAATTTATATATGTATTCGCACCGTGCATGAGTCTTATTTCAGAACTATTTCACACTACGTTTTTCATATAATTTTATGGATAAACAAGTCTGTGGTTTGTATATATGGTTAACATTGAAAAATTAATACTTTTTCTAACAAATTAAAAAAATTTATTTTTTAACAAATTAAAATATGTTAATTTACATTTTAAAAATACTATTTGTGGAATTTCGTCTTTTCTGTTCACAATTTTTAAACGCAAAATACTTAATTAATTGTTATTATTCAATAATTTTTATTTGAAATTTACTATACCAATTACATGTAAACACTTGAAAAATGATTTATTGAAAATTCCATAAAAGAGCAGCGCTGCGATCAATTCAGTTCTTCCGCCATTCTATATTCTTCTATTCTAAATTTAATGTGTTTTCACGTAATGCAAATAAATTAAGCTGTATATTTTAAGCTGTATTTAATGATAAAATAACTTCTGAATGGAAGATAACCATGTAATTAATGCAAAAAATTTTGTTCTAGACATAAAACCCCCTTAAAGAATGAATTTACTTTAAAAAAAAACAATAAGCTTTTGTTTTGAACCATGAACTCATAATACATTTCTAACTTCAAAATTAACCTGGGCCAAGTTTCATGCAAAAATTCAACTTTCAATTTAACTACTTAGGGAATGAATTTCTCTATCTCTTCTTACAGCACATTTATGTCAGTTAAGGGACGGTTGTGCAAAATTCTTTGCTTTTAGCCCCAGCGGTCTCATCTGTGTGTTGATCGATTTGTCAGTCAGTTACTTCTTTAATTTATGCAGATTACAAATGAAGATTCTTACTTCGTAGTTTCTGTACTTGTTTCAATCTTGTCTAGTAAAATCTGTATGACATCCTGTACTTATATAGTTTGTAAAATATATTTTTAATTCAGAAAACTGTAACAAAAAACAATGAGAGCTCTGAGCCGTGTAAGAGTAACCTCATCACAAATCATATACATGGTTTAATACAAAAAAATTTTGTATTTTCATTTTATTTTTTAAATATAATAATACCTGAGTGAATTAAATCATATAATAAATATATTTTGTAAATTTAATAAACTCATATGAAGTCAATATCCAAATATTATCAATATTATCAGTTTTATTGTTATGTTTATGGTCCGAGCAATCCTTGGATATGTGTATAGGCCTTTAGTGCATCTAAATATTGGGTGATCTACTCCTACCTCCTTCAACCCCTTCAACCCCTTCAACCAACATACCCCCTACAGTTCTTCCAAAATTAGAACTGAAAAACGTCACCTTTCGTAACGATACCTTCCACCCATTCAGCTATTCATCCCTCCGTTCGAACATACAAATGACTAAAAGTGACATTTTGGCATGACGAGATCTTAAAAATGTGAAGGGGTTCAAACTCTTCGTCAACCGAAAAGTAAGGAACTTTTGAAAACTTTTCGTTGTTTGTCAGGTCAAAAGAGGTAAAAAAATAATTTTGAAATTGTTCTGAGTTGTAAATTTTAGCCTTTATATACTGCCGGGAATAGTTCAATCATAATTTTCCAATACACTTGAATTGGAATTGCGTGAGCTGGAATTTTCTAGATACCGTGTGCTAAATTTTGGAAGAAAAAGCCTCTCACTTTATTACAAAAACAAAAACGTTATGCAGCGCCCCATGCTTGAGGAATTGTATGCAAAATTTCTAATTATTTCAAGCAGCTATTTTAGCAAAATTTACAATAATTGTCTTTTCTAAATTTGAACGAACTGTATCAAGAAATAGATCCTTATGGCTTTTTCGACCATAAGTGTGTTGAGAAATAAGAAAATCCTTCTGTTATATATAACTTGAAGCACCCTGTTCACCTAAGTATTACATGAGTTGTCGATGATTATAATCAATTATTTGAGTGCATTTCAAAGGTATATATAATATTTAATGTACCTATGTAAGTGCATCAAGTAATAATAATTCGTGTTCATTATCAATATTACTATTATTACTACTAATATATATATATTACTGGTCTAGCATCTACCCCATCACATAGCAGGTGTATCATAGAAATTCATCAAGGGGGTGATAAAGTACAGCAAAACAAGAATTTTAGTACTGTTAACAAGTGCCCGAAAATGCTCCCTTTTAGAGTTACAGGTGTAAAAATGTTGCATACCTAGTGGAACTTCTTCCAACTACATTGCATTTTCAAAAAATTATTTTATACATGTTAGTATTTTTATGAGAAACAGTTTTAAAAATTATATTTGTTCAAATTCAAATTTATCATTTTTAAAATTTTGTTATGTCTCTTCAATGATTTGTAAGTGTTTATAGTTAGTTTTGCTGTTTCTTATACAGTTCTTCACCAGTTTTTGTATAACTCTCATTTTTTCGAAAATCCAAAATTCGAAATCTATTATTCTGATACCCCTGTACACAATTTCTATTTACTTGCAATAATATATTATTGCAATGCATAGAATATATTTTATCAATTTATATAAAATACTACGTTTGCAATCAACTTTAGATAGAAACGTATTCAAATTTTAATAACAAGTTATACTGGGTGGAAGCGAAATAATGTATTGAAGTTAGGTTATCGTAAAACGAAAACTATAACCAAATAATATTGTGATATTATAGGGAATACTTTATGTAAAATATCCTTGGAAGTTAACGAAACGGCTAAACGGATCTGGCTAATATTTGCTGTATTGGGCCTATCCTTGGGCTGTATTATTCCGCGGTATAATTAGATCCATTATAAAAAAAATTTAAACAAAAAAACTATTTTAAATGTAAAAAAACTAACCGCTTTTAAGGACGAAAAATTTTAAAACTACACAATAACCTGTTGTTTCAACAAAGTCTCTTTCGTCACTGACAAAATGGTGGATTTACTGACTACGAATCAATACCGTTGTGTTTACACCGACTATCGTATGTGTGCTCTATGAGTGAGATGACGTTGTCGAACCACGGAATTTCAAATGTGGTCCCTATCGCTCTATGTGCCTCAGATATCTCATTAGAATCAATACAATTAACTAATTTCGTTAACGGTATGCTAGTCCGAACATCTTTTATGAACAAAGTTTAAACACTTTTCAAAAGTAAAAGCCACACTATAGAAATTGGTATATTACTTTCTTAACATCCTGTATAATTATATACGAAAGTTTCTAATTTAATTACATATTTAATCTGATTTTATTACAATCATTATATTTATTATCCATTAATATATATATATACGTTTACGAGCGGATTTTATGCATCAAAGAGTTAATGCATTTACGAGATGGAAACTAATAAACAATTACCTTTTTAAAAACTTTTTATATTTTCGTTACAAAAAGTATGATCCAAAAGCAAATCAAGTTTTTTATTACGTAAAATACACTCTCTCAGAATCGAATATAATAAATGAGTGTTTCTATGATGAAAAACTTTTTTTCATACCTCAAAGATTTGCTAGAATTGCAGTGTTTTATCAATTCTGTTAAAACTCATCATGTGTAATACCTTTGAGAGTCGTCATAGGTGATAATTAATGAAGCTTTATACATATCAAGTCTATATTTGTATTACCAAGTCTATAATTCAACATCAATCAGAGGGAATATTGTATTATTGTAGTCTCTGTTAATAATAGTACGGTTGTTGGTATGTATTTCTATCGGAATAAGAAATTCTTTCTAATATCTTAAAAAAATATAGTTCTTTAAATAGTAGTTGTAATAGTGCAGTAAATTTGTTAACTAGAACTAATACACAAATTGAACAACGTTGCTGCTTGTACAATTCACTTCTGAATTAAACTATATATACGTTAAAAAGTTATCTATATTTATAGTTTTTTCGTAAACAAAATGGTCGGTTATATCCTATTCAGGCTCAAAGCATTCCTTATTTGTTTATTTACATATATCTTTCTTGTTGCGTGCAGCACAAAATTAAGCACGACTCATTTATAATATTAATAACAGCCTAAGTGAGCGAGCGGTCTAAGGCGCTAGTCTTCCGATCGTTTGTCTACTTAGACATAGGTTGCGGGTTCGAATCCAGGCAGCGGCAGTGTGAACAATATATAATTAATGGGAGCGGTAGAATTTGTCATTGACATTGTTGTCGCTTCGATAAGAACGTAGTAACTGGACTCCACCCACATCAAAAATGTAATTGTAAAATATGTTTGTAAATGAATAAATAAAGATTAACAAATAATGATGTGGGTGGCCTCTGTTATAGGCGTATACTTCAGAGAAACGGAGGTTAAACCCCATTATTATATAATATTAATGATAAAGTGTGATCATTTCAAAAGTATCCACCCTTAATTACTCTTGCCTCAATGTGATAATTGTTTTATGTGAAAACACGTCGATTTAGACATCGAGGGAGAAGTTCAAAAATTGTACCTAGAGAATTTTAAGTTTCGCTCCTTCACCGCTAGACACCCCAGCTTTGAAAAAGGGGTGAAACTCTTTAGATACTATTTGGAATTCACTTCTCACATCAGGTCAAGAGTTATTAGGGGTGAAATGACCACATTGCATAAGTGATAAATAATAATAATATTAATAAATATAGGCAATATTTTTATATATAATTATTTTTATATAAATAATGAGAGCCTTGTGTAATTCCATTTGCACGAAACGAAAAGTCATTGTAACTAATTAGTAATTCAAAAGTATATTAAAATATGTAACGGTGGCTTTTAATTTGTACTCGTTTTGCCTTTACCGCTAGAATGTCACCGTTTGTATGCTCGAAAAAGAACGAATGTGACAGGTTTGCAAGAATGCGGAATTGTGAGATTCTCAGAAATGAATCATTAAATCCAACAAGTAAAAGCTATCCAGGTCTAACATCCATACTGCATTGTTGCATATTTAAAGCATTGTTAAACTTAATACTACACAACATTGTCATTACTAGTAATTCATTATTACACGTTGTTTTATCAAACAATGGTTTACAATGCCTCCTGGTGTTACACATATCTATCGAATATTATTTATTATTATCTGAAGTACATAATCATAATATTGGTACATTGTTTATTATAATATTCAAGAGCTTTATATATCAATTTATTACTCAAAAGGGTTTTTCATTAAGATTCATGGAACTTTAAGCTTTAATTAAATAAGTTAAATATGAGAAATCATTGATATTTTTGGAACTATGTTCCTTATCGCATGTTCTGATTTATTTGCTGGTTGGGAGATAAATCCAAAAAATTTGCAACATGAAACCAAAAAACCGACATGTTGATTACCTAGGAAACTAAAACTTTTTTAATCGATTCAGCTTGCCATGGATTTTGAGAATATGCATAAACATCCTGTCAATGTATTTTTTGCCCAAAATTTATGTTTTTTCATTCAAAAAATGAGTTGTGAGCTATCAGAAGTTAAACGTAATAGAGATAATTGAAAGTCAGTACAAGGAAATTTAATGTTATGTCATATTAATTATCCTGATTAATTAAATTGTGGATAATGTACCCACATATTGGGTTAACCACTAAATCAGAAGTATGTCTATTTTAAACTAATATTACGATTTATTCATAAAGTATAGAGCTAAAGTCGTTTTAATATTTTATTCTTTAAACAATAAAATAAGTATTTGATTTCTTTAATTAATACTTTAAATTTTCAGAAGTACCAATGCACAGATATGCAAACAGTATTGTGCAAGAAAAAAAGAAAAAAAGCAAATTAAACCTAAAATTACCAACGCACAGAAATGCTGAATTCTTATTGTAATAAAAAAAAGTTCAATAATTTGTATTCTTTGTTTAACACTGTTTGTTGCATATGTTATTATGAATGCATAAATTTTAGTATATAAAAGGATATTTTCAGTGCATGTCTAATGTAATGTCTAGTTGTCAGAAATTTGGATGGCACAAATCTGAGATATCGCAATATTTTGTCGATTTTAGTCCGTGTCTTAAAAACTATTCCACCAGTCCTCAAATGCACCCGATTTTTGTAATTTTTGGGTCAAAATTACCTTATATACTGAGTTTTATTGAAATTGGAGATTAAAAAAAATTTCTCGATTTTTTGAAATTTTTTTAAGGGGTGTCCCTTTAAAAAAAATCGAAAAAATCGCAAAAAAATTTTTGTTTGGAATTTGATGAAACTTGGTGAAAGGGGTAATTTTGATCCAAAAAGTATAAAAATCTGGTTAATTTAATGATTGGATGCAGAGTTTCTGAGATATTGCAATATTTGGATCGATTTTAAGGTAAATTTAATAATTGGCCCTATAGAAAGTTACAATGTTATGTAGGTTAGACCTGTACCTTAGCTTAAAAAAGGTAAAGTGCGAGTTCCCTTTTTGGATTAAAATCTTTTATTTTCAATAAATATATTCTTGCTTTTACTTAAATGTTGAAATAAATTTTCAAATTAAACTCAAACAAAAAATGAAACATGTAAGCATTTAGAAAATTATTTGTAAATTATTTTTTTCACAATCAAAGCGAATCGAAACTCAAATCGAAATGCGTAACATACTGCATATAGTACATTATTATAAAAAGAACACCATTGGTTGTGGTTGGTGTTATATTGATAAATTTTTTTATGTGGTTAACCATTGGTACGAACCAGCAGTGCAATCAGATACACACATCCATTTACAAGATGAACCATTTTAATCAATCATGAGACAAATTTTATCTCTAAAACTGAAAATGTTGAGGGCAAAGGGAGCATCTTTTAGTACATTGAATTGGACTTTAGAATCATTTGAAAATAAAGAGACAGAAGAACACATAAGGAGATATGCAAGGATTGGATAATACTAGGGATTTCAATAAAAATTTATAAATACATTTTTTGATTAACAAAGTTTCCAATTACCACAAAATATTCCTAGGTCATCGGGCTTTTTATTATTATTTTATCGTTCAAAGTTGGCTAAAAAAATGATGAATCATATAGGTTATCCTTTTCAATTGGATATTTCTATATCAAAAAATCTGTGATAAAAAACTTGATAAAAGTGGCTCACCGTGTACATAGACAGATGATAGTAAATAATACCCTGCCCACATGTTTTTATGATGTTTTTAATATACATTATTCAATAGCTAGAGCAAAGAGCTACTTGTCTTTCTGGTGCAGCTGTTGTTATCACCAGACAAAATACAAAATACCACCATCACATTATGATACAAGAAGTAATATTTTATGGAATCGTTCAATTCAAACCACTATATAGATCGGTTTGTTCTTCTTTGTTCATTTTATTAGTCAAAGAAATGAATAGAAGAACAAAATTTATTTTGCAAAAAATAGAATCAGTCCCGAAAAAATGCCCCAAAATGTAAAAAATAATTTTAAATTACCGACTCCAATCAACAGTTTCTTTATAAACAATTATTATTTGCTGTTGACGCTAACCATACGACCCTTAGCTAAAAAATCAAGGCTTGCATGGAAATTATTAGTTGGATTCGGAACTTATAGAAAGTAAGGATGTTTGTTTGTGTGTTGGTTACGCTTTCACGCAAAAACTAATAAATGGAGCTGAATGAAACTTAACAATAATACAGCTCATACATAAGAATAACATATGAGTTATAATTAATCTGACATTTCAAAATAGTAAATGTAATAAAAAAAATCACAATTCATGGTCAACTTTTCTGCTATAATCAATGAATTTTGACTATTTTATTTAAAAAAAAAAAAATTGAAAACTGTACATATATTTTACCTGTGTAAAACAATCCCAGCCATTATTTCGAGTGTTATGGAAGGGGGATAAGTAATAGCAAGAAAGGTGAAGGCTATAACGTGATGGTTTTAATCAAGCTACTTACTAAATATTATTTTCATTTTTATGCATTTTTATGAAGTCGGTTCTAGTTTTTTGCAAAAAATTTTATTTTTTGCCTCTTATTGAGTTTAGGTATATAACCTTCGAAAGTAATAAACAAAGTTACTTACACGTATTAGTCCATACCTTAAAAACTATTGTACCGATTATGAAGAAACAGATCTGTCTAAATTGCCCTTTTCTGATTATTCCTACATACGCAAATTCCAACAGCCGATATTCGAAAATGAAACGTGAAACAAACAAATTTTGCAGATTGCACGAAAATTATTCGAAATATCTATATTATGTCGATAAGTTATATTAGTTTATCTTTCCTGGTGGTTTCTAAACATATGATTTCGATTGCAAAGATAAAACATACCAAGGAAGGATTTACAGAAAGTCCTTAAAACTACAACATAAACATTTATAGTATAATAATAGTTTAATTTATGGTTCTTCTGCACATACACACTTAAAGTCAGATCCAAGCTACTCGCAGATTTTTGTTGTTACAAATCATCATTCAATATAGTGAAGAAGTAGGAAGCATCATGACTCATGTTTGAAAATTCTAGATATTTGTGTAGCCAGACTATAGTTCCAAACGTTAACATTTTATTTTACATATACACATATACATACTTCACACCAATGAATTATTAGACATCCACTTACCATGGTCCATTATTTCATGTTATGGTTCTTTTAACAATATTCTTGGTAAAACTTAAGAAAAACAAAACTACGTAAAATACCATACTTTGTTAAATTGTCAGTTACATGGAAACTATTTTATGAGCATTTTCATGAACATCAAGTTAACATCCATTCATCAAGTTAATTAATTTGGAATGAAACAAGATAAGTAGTGAAAGCTCTGCAATCCTTGGATCTGAAAATCAAATTAAAAATAGGAATGAAGAATTCTAGATTATTCATTTTTTTCAATTTTTTTAAACAAGGGGAATATTGTTAGTTTATATAATTCCCCACGTTAAAAAACAAAAATTTATATCAAAAAAATAACAATTAGATGAAAAAATTAAATATAAAAAAGAACGAGAAGGTACCCGGTGTAAACTATGTTCCTTTCGTACAAATATCTATCTGTTTTAGTAATTAATTATATATTTATATATATTAGTTTTGTGATACGCTATTTTGCAGGTTTAGTGTAATTAGTATATTTTAATTTTTGTTCTTTCTCTTTTGCATTTCTGTGCGTTGGTAATTTTAAATTTAATTTGTTTTTTCTTTCCTTTTTTCTTGCACGATAGTGTTTTCATATCTAATTCTGAAAATTTAAAGTGTTAATTTAAGAAGTCGAATACTTGTTTTATGTTTAAAGAATTAAATTTTATAGCTACTTAAACTCTAAACTTTATGAATTATTTGAAATATTAGTTTAAAAAAGACATACTTCTGATTTAGTAGTCAATTCAATATGGGGGTACATTACCCACAATTTAATTGATCAGGGTATTTATTATGATATAAAATTTCCTTGTACTAACTTTTAATTTCTGATAACTCAACAGTCTTTTTTTGAATGAAAAAACATAAATTTTGGACAAAAATACCAATTGACGGATTGTAAAATGTTTATGCATATTCACACAGCTTAATCGATTAAAATTTTTAGTTTCCTAGGTATCCTACATGTTGGATTTTGGGGTCTGTTCCTTTTTTTTGGTTTTACCTTCCAACCAGCAAACAAATCCTAACGTGCGATAAGGAACATATTTTCAAAATATTTCTAAAGCATATTATTTTCAGCAGTCTTTTTGTGCACAATTTTTAAATCAATGTCGCGATCGAATGTGAAGGTAAAACTTTCTAAAAATTACAAATCTATCAACATACCTATATTTTTTCTTATTATACATTCGGTTTTTAGAAAATACTTCAACTAAACGAATAATTATGAAAAATTTGATAAATTAATAAACACCCACACAAAATTGATATTATAAAATTATTCCATCAATTTTCATGTTCGTAATTATAGAAAATTATATGTATAGGTAATCAATACTCCATCAATGGTTTACCATTTTTATGAATGAAAATTTTATATTGACTTTGTTTTTCTATTTTGAAAATTTAATTGAAATATTATTGATTAAATCATTATGTATAAAATAATAACTTTGTACTGTCGTCACCTCAAATTATTTTCCAACCCACTTCATGGATTTTCTTATTTTTTAATAATATAACGGAACCCATATATGGCAATTTATTTTCTCAGAATCCTCGTTCATTTGGAACACATGCAGAATTTGACCCTATCACGAATATATTATAACCTATCACGTAGATATGCATAAACAATTAGTTCGTTTCGAGAATGCTTACGCTGAGGACAATGCGAAAAAAAATTCCTTAAGTCTATAATGTTATGTATAAAGTGGTAGTGCTCGTTATGAAAATTTAACATTCAGTCCCATTTTTCAGCGAAACTACTGAGTTTATTATTTTGAAAAATTCAGAGTCACCTTCAAGGCTTACTTGAATTTTCGTAAAATGCTTTTCCTACAAAATTCACGAAAAAATAGGTTACAAATAAAATATTGGTTTAAGAATTCAAATCTAACTCACACTTGACCAGGTTTTTAAGTATTGTTTATTTCAACTGATGGTTTTTTTTACACACTTAGAAAAAAGGATTCGTTGTGACATCGAAAAAGGATTGGCCCACCCTCGGCCCTTACTTCAGGAACCATTTGAAACTGTTTTAGAATAGCGGGAGTGCTATGACGTCAACAGTCTTAAGGTCGGGGATGGCTGGCTCAGGTGAGCCCATCTTTTCATAGCAAGAGCTTGACATTGATAGAGAGGATACGAGAGTATCGTCCTCCTCCCCAATGTGACACTTCCTGCAAAAGCCATGATACTCTGTCAGGTCCAGGCGTTAAGGATACCTGTCGCCTAACTAGTGTCCTGTAATATCCACAACATTCTGCTAATAAATGCGCCTACGGAACGCCTACGATTGTACTCAGACCATATATGTCTTGTAGTTCCACCGGGACGTTCCTGCCTGCCTCCAAATTGGGCTAGAATATGAGATATTTGCTATTATTTTTATCACATTTTGTTAATCATTTAGTACGAAACAAAAATGAATTGTAATTTTAAAATAGAAAAGTCTATTGCTATAAGTGTAAATGATTTAAAATATTTCTATGTCTTGAACCATGTCTCGTTTGTCCAATGCATCACATAGAAAGAGTGCATGGAATTTTTTATAATATGTTGAAAGTATTTAATACTTAATTGCATATTGGATGGTTTTTCTTCATCATTGATTATAATTTTCTACTTGAAGTAATAATTGATGCACATATAAGCAAGTTAGTATCAATAAACAACTTTATTCACGATGTTCAAAGAATCTTTATTTTTATATCATAATAATTGCAATTTACAGACAGAAAGATGATGAGTGCCATTTTCTGGCTTCTGCCTCGAAGAGTGAAGAAAAACATAAGAAAATTTTCACTAAAATGTTGAAAATTTCCAAAAATTTTTTTTCCTAGTCAGGTATATTTCTCGGCTAAATATACCTTTACAAAAATTTTAATTTGTTTTGCATATAATTTCTTCTTTTTTTCTAATTAATAAAAAAACACCAGTTGAATTTGTCCATTGTCATTGATTGTTGAAACTAAATATTGTCATCCTTTTAATTTATCATAACCCGAATGAGTTATGTCCGATGAATTGATGAGGCGACGATATTCGATTCCCAAATGGGTATAATGGGGTTTACCTAGAACTACGAAAGCTTGGCTAATTTCAAATTTTTTCTTTTGTTTCAGGTGAGTTTCAAATTTTCATTAAAACCGTAAGAAGAAACAACGGCTTATTGGTGAGCTCAATAAATCCAAAATGATTTTTTCAATGAAAATGACTGATGTTTCAGTCCATTTTCATGGACTTATTACTCCGAACTTTTGGTCCATCATATTTAATAACAATTTGTCAAATTAATATTTGCTTTTCATTTTCTCTACTAAATTTGTTTGTAAAGGGTGATTTTTTAAAAAGTTTCCACCATTGTATTTCGAAAAGGAAACGGAAAACACAAATTTTATGGGAAGAAAAAACAGTACATATTTACTTTTTTATACTGGAACGTCTTTGTGGCTTTGTTTTTTTTTTTTAATGTAACCACAGTAACTTTTCACCAAGAAAATTTTTATTCAGCCAACACCCAAAATTACAAAATATAAAAATAATAATTTTTACAGATTCTTTTATTCACAAAATGATTTTTGTGTATTATTCTTACAATTTTTAGCCTTAAAAAACCGTCAAATTAGGTGAAAAAGATGAAGAAAACAAATAAATGTATTTTTTTTTCTAAGCAAAAGTTTTTTTTTTTGGCGACAAAGAACAAAAATTTGTTCTAAAAGTAATGGTGGGTCCACACGATACAGACTTATTTGTACAGACTGAAAGTCTGAGTAAAAATGTTCATGAGGGACTTTACCATCATACCGACTTTTGCACTGATTTGTTGCGCAGACAAAATTCTATAGAAGTCTGTGTGAAGTTGGTATCGTGTGGATCTACCATAATGTTAAAAACCATTTAAAACTACAAAGTTGATACCTGTTTGACTATGAACACTCCGTACAAAAGATAGTGCATTTTCATTCCTACTAATAATGAGACGAGACGTGCTTGCCAGTTTTAGGATTATCCATTTCGTGTTCGAAATAAGACTGTTGAATTTTTTTTTTTAAATCACTCTGTATAAGCTAATTGAAAAGAGTATTACACTAAGTGGTAAGATAAAATTCAATTACGAAAACATCTACTAAAATTGGATAATCTTTTTGTCATCATCGTAAAAAAATAACAACATATAGTCAGTCAATCAATCATCCAAATTTTCTCCTTATAGTACAATCTCGTCAATGCGTGTAGCGTAGGCGTTGTTTGTGTTGTTATGTGAGCGTATATTTTTTTTCAATTATATTAATTGATGTAAACATATGTTTTCCTGACGGGACGATCTCTGTTTGTGAAATATACGCGTATATCCAGAGATAATCGTGATGTGATTAAAAATAATCTAACGAACATAAATTTTTTTCTTCTTATCGTTTTTACGGGGGAAAAAATCGTAAAATTGATCTTGTTTCTTTTATTTTATTTTTTTAAGTAATAGTCGTTACGTGTGGGTGGGGTTAGAATGCGAATGGTTCAGAAGGTACCTTGTAGCTTCACTTTAAGTAAAAAATGAATGTACGATTTCGTAATATTGTTAGTGAATGTGAAGGTGATCATCACGAGATATCTAGATGAGTACAGACGAGCTTCATCTTCAAAATCTCATGATTACTTGTGTAAATCAGTATCTATTGTGACTTATGAGAGAACACTGCTGGAGCCTTAGAAAATTTTTTCCCGTTATGTTGGTGATATATGATCCTTTCTCCAGATCGTTTGTAAAAGAAACATACCCTCCGGAAAAATCAGTTCTTTCCAAATCATTCTAAACATGCCACATTTGGTTCTATGGATCAAATGAGTCCCTAGTTTCAATTGGCAGCATAATGCCCTTAAATATTTAAGATAATCCATCAAAACTATTTAAGACAAGCCCTTAAAACTGAATCAATGTGGTGTCATACAGCAAAAATAAAAATAAGGAGGATAAAAGGTCTTTTATTTAAAAAAAAAAAGCTTAAACAGATATGAAAAATAGAATGCCACTTGTACTAATTATTCAAATCTCCTCTCAAGACATTTTCTAGCCTTTTTCGATAATTTTCATTCACGTTTAAGCCAATTTAAAACAGGAAATGCTTGATAAATCTAAATGCTTTTGTTTTTAAACTAAGGGACCCAGAATATGTAAAAATCCTGACGATATGACGTTATTTTACAAAATGATCCTTGCTGTTGACATGAATGGCGCTCAGATCAGATTACCGACCGTTTCTTGTGCCTAGGAAAGGTACAGTATGGTACGAATGACGTTTACAAAATTGGCAAACGGTAGAAATCTTATATTATTTTACAAGTCTTCCCAATCAAAAAAGCTGGGCCTAGCAAAACCGCGATAGTTTTAGAAACACATTTGATTTACAGGAGTATATAAGAAATTCGGGCTTTAACAGCACATGCCACAGCAACGGTATTCTAAAAGATAAAGCTAGAATTTATCGGATAATTTTATATTCGATATAAAATACTTCAATAAAAAGTGGTATATATATGTATTTTTTTCTATATGTAGTGTTTGGTATTTTCCCGTTGGCGTTCTGTATTTTGAGAACAACAAAAAAATTTATTTTTTTGTGAATAGATTTTTCACATTTTTCAGTTTTCTGTAGTATAGTTGTACGTTTATTATTGAGGGACTATGAATAATAAATTTTTATTATCATGGCTTCAGCCAGGAGGTAAATGAAAATTAGTTTTAACAGTTTTTTCCTACTTTGATGATGTGTAAATTTTCCATACAAATTATTTTTAATTTTTTTAAAAGCTTTTTATATGTAGTATAGTCATTGTTATCGTATAACTAACAAGAAAAATTCTCTAGAGGGAATCAGAATTCATTCTTTTTTTTTTAATACTTTTTTTGCCAGTACAAATCATCGAATTACAACGAATCACTTGTTGTAACGAGACTAGAGTTTGCTTAAAATACTCTGTGGGAATGCTACTGAGAAAGAATCAGCTTCGGAATAAGCGAACTACTTTCTTAAATTTAGTAAAACCACATCTTTTAGTGCACTTTTTAATATATAATATTTACCGATTTTAGACTGCATATTAGCAACCATGGCAGACCGAGATAACGTAAATATTTATGTCTTTTATGTTTAATCGAGATTAAACTTCCCTTTACTTCATGTACTTCAAATAACAAATTTTTTCATAAATTGAGATTGTATTTTTCTAATTCTCTAGCTGGTATCTATCAAAATCACTAATGACGTCAAGCAGTCAATATGGCAAGCTTGAATCGCATATAAGAAAATGACTAGATCACTAAAAAAGTAGAGAATTTTCTATTAGACAGCTTATTCATCCATTTGAACAGTATTGTTGTAAATAACTATGATTTATAAATATCCACCTTTTTATTCAACCTACTGAAACCCAATTTAAGCCTGTTATCGTAATTCTATTTCAAGGTTGTTGTAGGGCTCTTTTATGAAATTATTCTTTTAACGTGCAATTTTTTGTTTCCTAAATATTACTTCTCAAGAATGGCGTATAAACAAACTTGTATATCATAATAGATCTAGATGGCTTGACAACGAATAGATATCAGCTTGACTTTAGATTAGGTTAGGATAGGATACCTTGGCTGACTCCGAGAGACATACTTAGGCCATATGGCCCATTGTGATACCATACACGTGTTTTACCATTTTTCCGCTGATAATGTCATTTAGCAATGTACTTTAATATTATATTACTGTGCAGACCATCACAAGTGTGAATTAAATTAATTTTTTTTGTGCTGGCGGAAATCGAACCTACAACCCTAGGCATACTGCGAACGGAATTGGTTACTCTTTAAGCAACTGAGCTACTAGGACCGACGGCTTTAGAAAGAAGCCTTACTGAATTTTTTACGGAATCCTTTCAACAATCGTACCTTTCTTGACACTAATAAATAAATTCAATTTAAAAATAATTACAGGCCATTTTTTCACTTAAAAGAAAGAAACGCAAATAACGTCCGCCAGGTAGAAGGGAGTGCCATTCATTCATTCACAGAGAAGAGAAAATTTTAACCTAAAACAAAGAAATAAGCAATAAATTAAAACAAAACAATAACTATTGACTACTTGATCAGGTGTAAACAAACAATATAAACAAACCATCTACATTTTTAAGAGAAAGAACAAACACGAGAGAATATCGATGGTCTATGATTCTACCCAGAAGATAGAAAACAACCACCGTATATAGTTTTGTGTCTGATCAGCACACAGCGATAGATACTTGTACTTTAGTACCTGCACCCATATAACAGCATAAAGGGAGTTTGATTTCCCACAGTATCTACCTCGCCTCCAAAAATACAATAGCTATTATCATTGTGTGTATATGTGTTCGGTTAAGGTAGAAGCTAGATGGTATGAGTTTTTAAGAGAAAATATGCGATCTCAGAAGGTGGATAGGGTAAACAGGTACGACGTCAAAGAGGGAAGAGGTGTGCGCACACAAGGGGAGTTCGATATTCTACTAGGTTAGTGTCTGATATATATTGTTGTTATTATTGTATTCACTGATAAAATCAATATTTGAGAAACAACACCAAGTGTTTTTCGTTAGTCTTTGAAGTGCGAAAAAGCGGGTTGTATTTGTTAGCAGTATATAATGTGTATCAGATGTGGGTTGCTCATTTTGCATCCACTGGATTATATTAAATGACTACTTACAATAAATTTCTGGTACGAATGACATGGCAGAATATCTTTGCAAGATCGATGACCATTGCCGGAGAAATTTTCTTGACAGTATTGCCAGTCTGTAGGTAAAGAACATTTTTTGAATGTTGGGCATTTTGAATTTTCCAAGGGATGTTATCAACTTTTGAGCGAACAGTATGTTATCTCTTGAATTTGATATTTGAGTAAATTTTTTAGTGGTATACTTTAAGAAATGTGCTTATTTACCATATTGTAAAAACAAGTCCCTTTTTATTTGGTTTAAGGTTGTACGAGCTCCAAGGCAATTTATATAAAGTTGGACTTCGTCTAACTCAATTCTGAAAATTTTAGGGGGAGGGGTTTTTATCGCTGTTTTCTAATCGAAATAAAATATGCTGATCAAAATAATTTGACAGATTTTTTGTTTATTTGTATATTGAAACACTTTGTACTAAACACTGGCAGTTTAATATCGTATCGTTATCATTAGGTTTTTGTTCAATCGTAGCTCTATACAGCATGTAACTACAACTCCTCCCTCTGCTCTTCCACTCATACACAGCTCTGTCATGTATACATGTAAACATATATGTATGTATATGTGTGCATTTAATATGAAAATTGTGAATATATCTATATAGAGGCAATAATTTTAGTAATATACTACAATCATCCCTTATGGAACAACAGTGTACGAGAACTACCCCTAAAGCACAACATAACACAAGCCAGCCATAGACTTATTATTGCTATCTATAATATTTGTTATTCGATGTACAACCTCAGTATAGTGATTACATCGTAGTTTTATGAATCCTTAAGGATGTACTAGCACCAAAGCAATTTTAAATAAAAAGCTTGATTTTTATTTATATAAAGTTGTCCTTAGTCTAAATTTTAGGAGGGGTTGTCCGATTATTTAAATAAATAAATGACTTCAAAAGCAGGCATATTTAACATTGGTTTTATGGTAAAATAGTAAATGGATAATATATTTTCATAGATTTATCCAAAACTAGTCGATGGAAATTTAAAAAAAAATCTATGTAAATTAAATTAAAAAACTTAATCAATTATTGAAAACAAAAGAACCCGTTGTGTCCGACCGGCACAAGGATGTGTAAGCACAGTAGTGGGGACACAAAATTTAAAAAAAATAAATATTTTCAATTTTGATGGTAAATTATTTTATAACTTGATAATATAAGACGAAAAGTAAGCGTAAAATTTTTCGAAAAATGGAGTTATTTTCAAAATATCGAAAATTGAAAATTTTGCTTAATTAATTAGCTTTCAACATTTCAAAAACCAAAGCAGCCATCGAAAAATGGTATTTTTTTTTTTCGTCTATATTCATGAAATTATAACAAAATTAATGATCAAAGTTGAAAATGAGGTATAAACACTGACATAGTGAGTGCTATCAACCAAAAATGATGTAGCATCTAAAGGCCGTTCAATGATCATTACGTATAGAGTTACGTAAATGATTAGTATATAGAGTCGATTTGGAGTCTTTTACACTAAATCTTTTGTGTTGCAACATAAATAAAAAATTGAAACAATAAAAATATTTAAATATCAAAACCTGTATGAAGCATATTTCTTTTAATCGATGTTTATTTGATATTCAGTATTGAATGATTATTGTTTAAAATGAAAAAATTTTTTTTAAAAATCAAACTCCTGCAGTTTACATAGCGACTTTAACCGCTGGGACCTAAAATACTTTGGCTCAAATCTTCCCAATAATGGGTCCCAACTGTTTAAGTCGCTATGTAAACTGTTGGATTTGTTTTTTTCTTTTCATTTTATATTAAACCTATTCAACGATACCCCACATACCATAGTTTGTCGACTTTCATTTTCAGCTTATGGATGTATGTTTGGCCCTTTGAGGCCCTCCAGAGGCCCAACCCGTGAACCAATTTTAATGATAATTACGTTAATCAGTTTGTCTATTTAATAACTATTCCATGATACTCCACTTGACATAGTTCGCCGAAATTCATTTTTTACATTTTCACAATATGGCATCTGGTGGTCGCCATATTGAATTTTCACTACTGCCATATCTTCATCAGTACTATCAAGGTAAGACAAATAGATAATTATTTAAGGGCAGGAGGTATAATAAACGACATTGAATAAGGAAGGATTACATTAATTATCTCAAAAGCTGGAACTTTGAGAACTCTTATCTGTACTTATCTCAAAAGCTGAAACTCTTATCTTTCTTCGAAGAGATTTTTAATAGCTTTTAATGAAAATCATTAGGCTATAGGGCAAGTACGGAATCCTTTCGTACTTCCTATAATTTTTCCAAAGTGAAAACTAATTTTTACTTACAAATTATTATGAAATTGCTCTTAAAATTTGCACTTGACAAGGTTTTCTATTTAAATACTACTTACTCACGTTTTTAATAAATTTGTTTATTCGGGTTTTTCAATTTTTGTGATTTATCACCTACTGGAAAATTTGCTATTACTCAAGAGACATGAACTTTGAGTTTACACGAAAATAAATCATATAAGGATCTTTACATTGAAGGTCAATATTACAAGAATGACTAATTTTCTTTCTCCGATTCAATTTTACTTATAAATAATCAGTATTAGGTATAAAATAAAGTTTTTACAAATGTGAATAATGAGTCATAAATAAAAAGATCGTAATAAAAATATTGTTGTGTAGTTATAAAAAAAAAAAAAAAAAAAAAAAAAAAACAGAGCATGTTTACAAAAAATTCTGTTTATAGTCTTCCAGATTCTGATATTTTATTTAAAACAAATATTCTTCAAAGAAGTCCAAAAAGAAATTGTTAGAGATCTGTCGGCGTTGCGTTTAAAATTTCTCTAGTTTTTATGCAAATTTAACAAACTTGACTTCCGATAGACCTAAATTTAATAAAGGTAATGAGTTTCCTATATTTGGAACTCTACAAATTAGAATTATTTTGAAACATTCTATTTACGATATAAATAGTTTTAAACTTACACTCAGCAATAGACCTTTACGGGAGGATTAAGGCCAAGTTATTCGTCTTAATAAGCGGATAATTCATATCAGTGGACACAAGTTCGAGGAAACTGTAAGCTTTGTAGATGGAGTAAGGCGAAATATCATCAGACCGTGCGTTTAGCTAAGAATATTCCACTGGTTTTCTTTTTGTGGGAGTCGCGTCTATTTCAACAAACCTGCAACGTTGGAGCACCTTAAAGCAAATATCCGAAAACTTATATTCGAAATAACTTGCGAAAAATCATAGGAAACCCAATTTGGATCACACTGTGGTAGTTCATCGACTGAAATGCGTACTTACGTTTTTTTTTACGCGAGAAAACTGCTATGAGAAATCTCCACTTAGAACAATCATTATTCAAAAATTTCGCTTATCTAAAATCTGATTTTCTCAGATCTAGGTGACGTCCTCTAAAGACTCTTGTTTGGCACGTCCTCTAAAAACACTACAACCTAAGATATACTTGATTTCCAATCAAAACTGTCTAGATTTTGTAAAGATACAAATTTTAAAAGATATTAATAAAATTTATGAAAATTTATTAAGTCACTTTGCCGCCCATTTGTTTTAGTTTTGAAGAAATTGCACACCAAAATTATGAATTACAATTTTTATATTTAAACTTTAGTTTTATCCCTTACGATTTATAATGTCGGACCCATGACCTGATTGACCTACGTTGCTCATTTACGAACTAAAATTAGTTTACTTTTAAAGCCCTGATCACGCTACAAAAAAATTTATGAACACCTATACCAAAATTTTGTTGGCATCATCAATATAAGCTAAGCATTAGGAACTGGGGACTTAAAAATAACTAAAGGTTTTTCAATGGCAGCTTTTGTTATTGTACATTTTTACGATGCAGAACGATGTCACCATTTAGTTTAGTCATTCATATAAGACACCATTATATAATTTAGAGCAGAAAAATGTGACACGGTAATAAAAATATTAAATAAATAATAATATACGACCTTTTTCTCGTTTTAAATATAATAATGTGTATCCTACTGTTTCAAACAAGCTAGAAACAATTTTATGAACCTAAATAAAGTACAGCAAAAATGTTTAACTGATTTTAAAATGTAAACTTTACTATTGTTTTTACACTCTTTATTTTATGAAGACTAGTGACACCAGTATCAAAATTGCAGTAGTGCTTGTGATATACACCTTTGAATAATTAGAGTCAGGTTCATGACTGGCATTGACTTTGTCACATTACCCATAAAAATGTAAAAGTAAACTTGACTCCATAACAAAATTTGAAATTTAATTTAAAATTGATTAAAAAACGAGGGAACCTTCGTGCCTTCATATAATTCGTTAGGAATTGTCAAGGAGATATCACAACTATTATTGTCTCGGTTACCAACTGTAGTTGATGTCGATATTCTTCTCGCTGTGCTAAGGTACGCGTTACAATTGCTTTAAAAGCCATCAACATCAGGGGTAAGATAGAATTTATCGTTACACAAACCAATTCAACCAGGGTCATGAACAAAGGGGTCACAGGGTCACGTTCAAAACACACAAATTTCTTGGTTAACTATCAATTATCTCAAAAATACTGAGGCAAACTTGGATTACAAACTCGTTTTTAGTTTTAGGCACAGTTTGACAGAGAGAATATGATAGTTTATCACAATGGTAAAATATTATAGATAAACTTAGCCGGTAAGATTAGTAAACCTTTTCTCTCTTGAGAAATTTTTTGTATGTAATTCTTAGATTCTAGGTATCAATATTTCTCAGATTGAAAAAGGTACACGTGCCTAAAAACATGCCTAAAGTCTTCTATACTACTTTAGAAAAGAATGTAATAGCGCGTTAGACTTCAACGAATGATTAATTTCTTGAATAAATGCGGATCAGTAGTGGTGATTAACTTTGGCAAGAACAATCCTATTAAAGATAAAGATTAGATACATTTTTCAATTTTTTGTGCACTTTTTAAGTTTGTCTATCATGAATTCAGGTGTATAATTTTATTTACGGAAGGAAAATATATAAAAGTTATTTAAACATACTGTACAAAGTTCATTTATAGTTTTGTTTATTGAAATGTCGTTCCAGCTAAAAAATCATGACCATATATAACATAATAATATGATGTTCAAACATCGATTTGATCATAAAAACTTTTAATACAATACTTACAATATATAAAATTACAAACACATTACAAGCCAAAAACGTATTGTTTAGCAGTTAGTTACTAGCTGAATAAAAAAAACACACTTCGAACGATTATACTCCAACCTTCTATCCCCGCTTCGCATCTTTCTTGGTTTGAGCTAAATGATTTGAAATCAATTTCTGACTTTTAATCAATAATTTATGCGTTTAATTGAAAACTTTTTTTCGTCATTTCACACTAAAATTCTGGAATAATTTTTTCAGGCCGATTTCGAATTTCGAGCAAAGATATACATGTAAAAATGCATTTCAAAGCATGTAAATTCTGAAAAACATATAGAATAATTATTTTTTTTCTGTTTTTTCCTTTCTCAAAGTTTCTAGATCTTTTAGAAATATAAGAGATGGAATGTTTCTGGTTTGGATGAAGAAGCTCAACTTATTGATTTATTCTGCCTACCCGATTCAATAACATTAAAAAGATGAAAACGAGGCTAATATTTTTCTGAGAACTACCGACCAAAAACTAAAACTATATTTTATAGTTTTGGAGAAAAACTCGAGCCATTTTTTTGCGCATTTGACGAGACCTAAAGTTTGTTAAATTTTTCCCCCTAACTTAATTACAATAACTCCTATGAAATGTTTTTTTTTCGCAAAAACGGGAATGAAAGTTAAAAAAAGATGATAAAGCTATAAAAACAGACAACAAACATATAATAAAAGTTTACTAGTATATAGTCATTTTTATGCTGGAAAATCATTTTTTCAGTACATTGAACACAACAACTAGGTTGCTGCTCTCTCTGCTACCAGGAAGGAAATTTCGTGAAAGTATAAATGTTTTATGTGATATCTATAAACAATTATATTATATGTATAAACATTGTCAAATTATATATAATGTGGTTTTTTGTCTCTGTTATATGTAAAGTCAATTTTAGACGATATAGTTCAAAAACCTAGATAATCATTGTAGTTCTTTCTATCCCAATAGTCCTGTCAAAAATTATTTGCTTATTATCCAAGCTGTATGTGTACATACTGTCTCACACATATAGGAACGAATACACATATATATTAAGATGGATACACTTATACCCCCACCATTAAAAATATTTCTCTGAATGTAATATTAAATTATATATTTTACGGAAACTAAATAGTGAATAATAATAATAATAGTTTTTTTTTTCCCAAAACACCTTTACTGGAAAAAGTTTAAAAGATTGCCATGTTGTCACGCTTTTTCCTATGCTAGGTGTGTAAAAAATGTAATTTTTAGTTGCAAATGATCTCATGTTAGGCGTGGTAAATTGTCAGCAAATTTTATTATTTTAGTGTACGCATTTGGCTTTTAATTACTTATATTCAAAGTTTTGAAGATTTCTTATGATTTTGCTTGCATAACACAACCAACTTTCAGAGTCCACGATGCCAATTTTGATTGAAGAACTTCCTGCATTCGAAAGAAGGCAATATTTTTTGTCTGCAAATCCTTCAATTTAAAACATTTTCAGGTTTAAGAAGAACCCATTTTCGAGTCCCGAGACTACTCATTTAAGCAGTTTTTTGTAAGAGCTATTGCTAATCTGTTAAACTTTCACATTTCAGCGTAGATATATAACCAAGACAACATTTTCGATCACTAGCTTAAAACTCGTTATTTTTAAAAGCAGGAAATTTGTGTGCAACCTGGTCTTCTGATTACTTATTATTCTCCGATTTCCTGCCAGAATAATTCGCGAAAATCTTATTCAAGGCTTTTATTCACTTGATTTCAAGCCACCTTAAAGGCACTTCAACAGATTCAAAGTAGAATGATGTTGTGATGGTGTTGTGAATAGATAACTCTGATTTCTTGTATCCGTTGAAATTAATTTTAAGTTTATACTCGTAATCGATACATAAACGAAAAAGTTATAAATTGAAATTAATTGATCTTGTGAATTAAACTTTAATTTCATATTTAGTATATATCATATTTTTCACATTTATAAAAGTTATATAGTTTTGTAAAATGTTTTTCATCTATTAAACATGTGTCATTCGAAAACTGTGACACCATTACAATGTATTTGAAAAATATTTCATACAATATCTTATATTTTTTTGTTCGATGATATAAAACCTTCAATGATAAAGTTTCACTTCACTTTTCAATATTCAACGCATTTTTAACAATAAATTTTAGTTGTAGGTATTGCATTCAAAACAGGAAAGAAATAAAATTATTTTCGTTATTTTAAAATGACAAAAATAAATTCATTTAAGTATGAGTATCATAAATATTAATAATCATAAACACACCGTAAATATTAATAATAATAATTTATTTTTTAATATGAATAGTAAATAAATATATATTTATACCGACAAATTTATTTAAAATAATTTAATAAAATTAAATTAAATAATTGAAATGAGCTCTCAATTCATATAATGTAATATTATCACTAATTCAATGATAACAATTTTCATATTCATATAATAATCTATATACCTAAATAGGTCTGTTTACGATATTTAATTATATTTATATTATGACCGTCATGATTTTATAACTTGCCCCTAATTCATGACGAACCTATAATATTTTAACTGTGATCGTTTCGTTGAACATTTAAAAATAAAACTTATTAAGTATTGGATGATTTATTTTGTTTTATAAATAGTTATTTTTCATTGCTGAATTTCCTGAACACTAATCACTCTTTGCAGAATCAAGTTGTGAATGCGAGCATTAAATTCAGGCAAACAATTCGTTATGTCATCCATTTGAAAACATATTTGTACCTACCAAAAGCATACAAATTCGTGATTCTTGTTTTATTTATTTATTTTTCCTTAAAACGAAATCTTCCAATATCACCATAAATCGCGATCAATTAAAAGAATAAAATATATTTTTGGAGGTGGTTGCCGACAGCAAATATAAACACAAACAAATTTTGTTTTAAAGGATTATACCATGTATATGTAATATACAAGGTATACTAAGTTTAGTCCCAAGTTTGTAACGCTTAAAAATATTGATTCTATGAACAAAATTTTGGAATAGGTGTTCATAAAATCACTTAATTAGTCCATTTACGGTTGTCTGTCTGTCTGTCTGTCTGTCTGTCGTCTGTCTCTCCGTCTTTCATCACGATTACTCAAAAACGAAAAGAGATATCAAAATGAAATTTTTATAGCGTGGGTCTTGGGTAGGACCCATCTTGTAAACCGTTAGAGATAGGACAAAAGTTTAAATGTAAAAAATGTTACTTATAAAAAAATAAACAACTTTTGCTTTAAACATTTTTTCGTAAACATCACTGTTTACCCGTGAGAGCGCAAATTATGTGCAAATTGTATACTATGTATTATATGGGAATGTCAGTTATATATGTGTGACATGGTATTTCAACAATTAACTCAGTCAGTTGTTTAATTTCAATTGTTTTTATCTTAATGTCCATCAATAAATAACCTTGTACAAAAAGGAATGTGTGAAAATAAAATTAAAAGGATGAATACTTTATTTATATACGAAATTCGTATAAGGTCAAACTCAATATGGAGAGAGACAAGGGTTTACTTTGTCCTCTCAAATATATTGTGTTCGTTTATATATAACTTAAATTTATTAATTCATGGTTATATATAGGGATGGGTAAGAGCTCTAGAAAGACAGGAATATATATATCTACATATTCTACGTAAATTGATATAAATGTTTTTAATTTATTAATATTAACACTTCACAATAATTTAAAGAACTCTACCCAACTAAGAAAGAGTATAAATCCTTAAGCCGCTAACCTTCCTTAAACTAAGCCGTAAACCTTGATTTAGCATTGATTTAGTAGGCTAAGTGTCTATTTGTTTTTGCCAAAATACATTTATGAAATTTTCAGGTCCATTTTTGGTTTTTCAGACCAAATTTGAAGACACCCATGCTAACAAGGAAAAGTTTCGTTTTTTTACCTATTTTACTCATCCCTGAATGTATACAAAAATAATGTTATTTCCCAAAACTGAAGAGATATGCTGTCATTTATATAAATAGTTTAATTAATATCAATTATTTATATTTGTTTATTTATAATTATTACCATTATTTAGAATTTTCGTAGAAAATTTCAACTATACCAAATTTTTATTTCAAGTTTATATTAAAAGAAAATAGAAGATCTTTGACTTTAACAAAAGGTATTTTAATTTTCGATTTTCTATTGGAAAATTATTTTGCCGTGCGACAACCAGTGGCTTACGATGGAACTGGAATTACAGACAACAAAACAACAAAAATGTATATTAATATAGTCTACTCTTTTATTGGTCAGGTCGTACCATAAACTACTGTTGTTTCTTGTTTAAGTCTGCTTATGACTGCCATATTGATTATTTGACGTCATTAGTGATTTCCCAAATTGGGCCGACGCGACAACTTAATTTTTTTAATCACTTCAGTTGAATTGAATTCTCACTGCACGGACAGAAAAGTGAAGTTGGTTTTTGGAAATCTTTAGAAATAAGACTGGCGAAAATCTTTGAATGCTTATTATAACTTCTTCGTTTTTTACTCAATTTTAGTTTAAAGGTCTAATTTCGTTGCGGTATCATGTCTACTTTTATGGGTAATGTGGAAAATTAGATATCAGTCATCTTCCCAAGTATCGTATTATATTTTATTTATAGCCACGATTATAATGTTTTCGAACATTATTTTATGAAATTTGATACCATTATCACTGAATGGTTATTTTACACCTTTCAAAGGTTAAATCTTAGGTAAATCAACCACCATCAATTATTGAAGATTGAAGTTGAAATTATGAATGGAAGAATTTGATAAAAATTTTGTATCGTAAAAGTAGTAACATGTCACATTAATTTTATTTTAGAATAAAAACATCGCAAAATGATCGCATTTGCCTTTTTTTTGGCCTCATGTCGTAAATTAAGCGTAAATTAAGTAGAAAGTGAGAGTGCTATTAAGAAAGTGCTATAAGGTTATCTTTTTCCACTTACACTTAGTCTAATTAGTGCATACACTATTTTACAAAAAGAATAAGCTTTTGTTACTAACACGGTACATATTATAGTTATTCTTATTATTTTATTTTATTATACGCTTAATTATATCTCGACGACTGTGCTTGAAAGCATATTATTAATTAAAAGCGTATCCAGCGGATGAACAAAAAAAAAACTTTTCATTCATTTACATACAAGCATAATTGCTTTAAACTTTTTCACTATTTAACTTTTAATACTATATAAAGTACAGACTGTTCCTGCTAACGCTGGCCATAGAAAAAAAACTCTAAACTAATATTTAAACCAAATGTATTGAACAAGTTTATGTTAAATGACTGGAATACAACAAGCTTCTCGGAGGTATTTTGAGACTAGTATTTTTTATTTTCAAAATTTTTGTTTTTAGTTGGAAATTTGATTGTGTATAACGACCATCTCTTAAACAATTATTACTTCATTGATTGGAAACGGGAAGTTACACTTTTAATAACTCAATGGCCAGTCATAGCGGAAGCAGACTATACATAAATAAATATTATATACCAACATATTAATTTAAATTTTCTATAATATAATAATTTTACTATAATTTCAGCTTTTGTATCATAATTATGTATGGCTTGGTTATATTTCAAAATAATGAACGTATTTGAATCTACAGTTACCCCTAAAATCTCTCAAAAGCTTCAGTTTCTCCGAGTCAATCGAGCGGTGTAAAAAGAATTAGATACTAATTGAAATTTTTTTATTCTTTTCAGGTGAGTTTCAACTTGGTTTTTCACAGATCTGTCACAAGAAAAAATAAGAAAGAAAAACGATGACTTAATTATGGTGAGCTTTCTCTGAATAATTTGAACAATTTATTCTTTTTTATTAATTTGTAATCGATCTTAGAAGATATTGGCCACCATAGGACCAAAATAGAACTACCATAACAGGTTTTAATTGGATTTCAGAAAAGCAAAGAAATATAAGGAAATAAGTTAAAATGAATTTAATTATACGTAATATATCTTTTATCTAATATTTTCAATCTCAAACATCATTCAATAATCACGTAATCAAACTTCTTTTAATAAGCTAGTGCCTTAAAAATAAATTTACGTGCAATTATGCAGAGGTTTTGATTTACAAAGTAAAGATGTAATTTGACGTATGTGCGGAACGCGTGAGAAAATCTTTCAACACGCTGCTGAAGATGACCGAACGGTTAACATGAATATGCGGGCGGATTAATGATCTAGTTATTTTATGGATCTATGCTGCTTTGTTTAAGTTTCCAACCTGCTTATGACTGCCATATTGATTGTTTGACGTAATCGATGATTTTCGTTATAAATAATGTGAAAATTTTAACACCTAAAAATTAAAGTTATACAAAAATCCAATATGCCCACATAAAATGATATAATTCTATATTCGGAGTGCATGCCAGTTTTTGATAAATAAATGATCCTTGAATATTTAAAACATAACTTTACTAATGTCAGTGACAAATAATGTTTTTTAGTTTGTCCACGCTACTACTAAAGTGCTTGAAGTAACGCTCAATTAATTTATAAATGGATAAATATTATGTAAAAATGTTTGTTTACAATGTTTTCATGCTCATTAACATGAAACATTGAACAAAAAAAAATAATCTAATTTAAAATAAAAAAATATAAACTTTTTTTTTCTCTTTTTAAATAAAAAATATGTAAGTAAACATTGTTTGTGAAAGCCAGGCTGCGTTATTGTTTATTATTTATTTATAGATTGAACTTGACGTGACGTAATTTGCAACTAGGGCTACGTAGATAAAAATCAGCGAAATACGAAAACCTAAGGGGGAAATCTTACCATAAGCGAACATAATCGTTACTTTTTTTGAGATGTAGTTTTTTAATTAATATGAAAACCTATGCCGCGTGGCTTGATGGAAAAAAATCAAATTTCCAACACATACTTTTATTTAAGGCAAAAATATCTTTGGAAGTTTTAATTCTAGTTCAAAGTTTGTGTTCCAGCAAAATTTGATGGATTACGTTAATGTAACAAAATGTGGCATAATCCTTCGAAAAGCTCAAGTTCTGTGATCTTTCTCGAATATTCGCGAACTTCAAAATGGAATTTAAACCAAAAACAGCTTGAATATAAGACACTATATATGTATATCATTAGGATTTCAAACTAAGGGAAAATAGGAAGCCTAAAAACCAAAGCCGCCTGTTTTAACTCCCAAATAACAAGAGTGGTATTAATAAGTTTAACATGTATGTGTAACTGCGTGTCTGTTTGTGGCAACATTAATAAACCACATACATATTTTTTTGAAATTATTGCGTATAATTGAGCTTTAACTTTTTGCTATAACTCGGTTTATGGTTGTTATTTGAATCAAAACGAAATAACTACAATAATTCAACGCATTAAAAACGTGGGTTTAATAAAAATTAAATTTAAATATGGAAATCACCCATTTCCAATTAAGAATATATGGAAATCCGATGGAACTAATAATTTTTCTTTTGTTTTATTATTATTTATTAGTACAGGTGCCCATCAGCGTACTCTTTGTTTGAGTCATTTTTTCAGCTGTTTTTCGATAGCTACCATTTATGTGCTTAATTCCGGGACCAAAACTCCACATTCTTGAAAACTATTACAGCTTGGATAATTTTCATCACAAATTTGAAAAGTATGACCCAAATTTAGTAGGATTACATACTTGATTTATTGAAATTGGATAAAATTTGGATGTGATAGAGTAAAATTAAATTTTTTGGATTCCGATGACGTCATGAAGTTAAAAAATTCGATTTTTTTGATAATACAGACAAATTTGATCCGATCTTATTGGAAGTTTTTTTGAAACCCACCAATTTTTTGTATTTTCAGCTGTGATGCCAGTTTTTCGCTAGTTATCAAGTGACCAAGATTCCTCATTCTGGAAACCTATTAGAGTCAGGTTAAATTTGATTACAAATTTGAAAAGTATGACCCTAATTTAGTAGGATTACATACTTGGTTTATAAAAATTACATAAAATTTGGATGGGATAGAGACAAATTAAATTTTTTGGATTCTGATGACGTCATAAAGTAAAAAAATCCGATTTTTTTTTGATAAAACAGGCAAATTTGATTCGTTTTTATTGGCTTTTTTTTTGAAACTCACTTATTTTGGGTCAGCTTACAGCTTCTCAATTAAGCTTCACAATAATTTCTGGAGATGTGTTTACCAATGCAATGTATGCTGAGAGGCACCAAGACTATACAAATATAATATATTCCAGAAATAAAAAATATAAAATTAAGTCACCATAATAATAATTATAAGTAAATTATATCCAAATGGCTTGGTGTCTATTTGATATGACGTCATCGTCACTGTAATATATGTTCCCTTGACCGATAATGTAATGTTGTGTATCTATATTTATAATAATTCAAAATCAATCGCTCATTTGTTATTATTTTTAATCGAAAATAACCTCACATTATTTTTAGAATCTAATATACTAATTTGTATACACTTGTGGTCATAGAAATCATATATGGGTATGGTCGTATTAGTTATCGCAATCGAAAACCGTATACATGCGGTAATGCAAGGACTTTTTCACAAGTATTTACTTAATAAGGAGAGACTAATGGATGATTTCAAATAAAAAGTTTTCGGCTAGTTCACTTTTCTATCTGTTAATAATCTTTTAATAAAATAACAAAAACAATGAGTTTTACTAATTTCAAGATAGGGACGCAAATGAAAATTTTTAAAGCCATCCAAAAGATAATTTTTTAAAGTCTTCCATTTTTCAGAAATTCCCATTAACAGATGTTTTAGTTTCACCATAACGAAGAAACATACCAAGTCTCCCCGTATTACTAATTAATGTTGAAAAAAGTAATTGATTTGCGATTTAATAACATGGAAAAAAATTTCCAAGAACTTTTGATTATTTTTTAGATCTTAACCAAAGTTTTTATGAAATCTATAAATATTAAGCTTCGATAAAAATTGTTAAGATAATAACTAAACGAGATAAATTTTTCTCTTTGATTGATAATTTTGGTAATATAAATCGAAAAATTCTCACAGTTAAAAGCGATAATAAACCAACTGGAACTAAACATAGTTGTATCATTGTGTCAACTACTAATCAAATTCTATGCTCCTTCGAAGGCTGATTGCATTGACCAGTATCGATTATTTTCCACTTGCACTACTTATTTCTATCGCTTTCCGATACCCTTTTATCAAGAACTAGTTCTATCATGTACTCGAAAAGCTCGTAGCTCGGACGAAAAATGAAAATCCAATATTTCGAATTTCTAGCTCGCGAAAGGTTTACGAAAAGTTGCGAAACGTTTCTCCCTTAAGGCTTAGTGACTTCAAATTATCCGGCGAGACGGCCATGTTGAGAATGGATCAGTGAAACGACGATGTTACACGGAATATTAAATTTAGGTACAGAACTAATGGGCGAACTTGAAGTAATTAAAATAATAAGTAATACGCATCTCAAAGTACTAATTCACTAAATTTATGAAAACTCATGCATTTAAATTCTCAATATAAAATGTGCTTGGTTAGACTAGTGAACACTTAGCTCAACAAATTTTCTATAATAAAGTATGATTTTTATTGAGTTACCTTAAAAAAAGGACACAAAATGAAATATTATCAATTAGTTCTAGTTTTATTTCTCGAATAGTAAGTATTTATCATGCAAAATGATGTCTGCCAAATGTCCGCTTTTGGAATTTCTGTAGCAGTTTATTGGTTTGAAGTGACTTTGTGTGTTTTTTCGAAAATTATCAGGAGGCTATTTTGGCTATAACTGATTTCGTAAATAGAATGCTTCAAACTACCATTTGACATTTGAAACAAGCTAAAACATTTGCACCATTCTAATTTACAGGGTTTCAATCATAAAAAATAGAAATTAGATCACCCTTTATTATTACGAACTTGACCTTCAATAAAGATTTTATGTATTTTGTTTTGAAATAATATATCAGAAAATATCTGGTGCTACCTTCACACACAAAATAGACTTCGAACCCATTTTAAAATGAAATTTATCAAAGTTTTTTTCTACCTGTTGGAAGACAGATATAAGTGAATTTAATAATGATAAAAATGCTGTTTTAATCATGGCTTGAAATTATGAAAATTAACTTTCTCAATTTTTGTGCTTCGACAACTTTTGAAGTGAAATTTTTTTAAGACCCATTAAGCGATTTTTTATAATAGTTTTTGGTAGAGTGTAAAAATTATAGTTTGTTGACGTCGTCGTCATCTGATGTGATATCCCATATTACGTGATATAAAACAAAAATTGTCGGAAAACGTAAATCGAAACACAAACGAAAATCGAAAAATAATTTTTATAATTTCAATACTCGAGCCACATCTAAAATATCAGTTTTATTTATTACCAAACTTATCTTTATAAATGCCCCGAATGGCATACAAAAAGAACCTCACTCCATTATGAGCTCTCGGTCTAAAACTAAGTACAATCAATTTTAAAAATAAAATTTTTTAATAAGTTTTTAAAGCGAGTTGATTTTTCATTTTGATAACAGAGCACACACTTTTATTTTCAAAAGAAGGCCAAGTACACTGAAATATTTTCATTGCTGATATGATTGCGGCGAGATAAAAATATACGAATTGTTTTGTTTTTGTGATAACGAACTTTTTCTTGATGATAAAATTAATTTTGAATATATTTGGGTTTGCTATTTTTGGGTAACTTACTAAGTGGATCTATTTTCGTTTATGTAACAGTTAATTTTATCAATAACGGTAACATTTAATTACTTTAATCTAAACTTTGTGAATAATTTTTTCAATTTTTATCGAAAATCAAACCAACGCCAGCTTTTTAATGTAATTAAGACGGAATAGTGTTTTAAGAAAAAGTTTGTGAAAAAACTCATAGGTCGGAGTTAGTAGAACTTACATTTCAGTGAACCTTGGTAAGTCCTAAATTATTTCAAAATTTTTAAATTCGCAATGTATAAGTAGATTTTCATCGAAAATGAAAATTTTGTTATATTTTCATATTTTGAAATTTGCTTTTTGGGATGTATTGATTGATTTGCAGCGTCAATTCCATGATGCGACAATTTTTCAATTTGCCATACTGTAAAATGAAGGCAGCAGGTTCTCATACCCTCCAGGTCTTTTCTATACAAGCTCAAATTTTTCAGCACATTTGTTCTCTGGTATTGTCGGAAAATGAAGAAAATGAAATTTTTATGTCAGTTTCAGGAAATTCAGTTAACAAATAAAGCCAGATTCGAATTCTTGAGTGTCGAAAACATGAAAATAAATTTTATTTCTCCCATGACAAGTTTTTTTGCGTGGTTTTGATTGGTTTTAAATAAGTTACAAGAATTAAAAATTGGTGACAGATCATTAATATTTCGATCTAATCTGATACTAAAACTCTAAAAAAACAAAATAGAAAAAAAAACTACATCGTACGTTAAAGCAATTTTAATAATACCCAGAGAAATAATAAAATACAAAGACAACGACCATAATAATTTATTTAAAATAATTTTCACAAAGGAAATTACTATGAACAGAGAAAATAAGGAAAAAAAACACGTTCTTAACTTTTTTTAAATAGCATACTTTAATCGTTTTAACATCTACGTTATGTCAGACGAACAATAAACAAGCGAGAAAAATTATTATTCATTTTAATGTTAAAAGGGATTGTTAAGGAATGAGTTCATTGCGTTCTAGGCGTTTAAGGCAAAGAAAAAAACACTGACGTTTGTACAAGAAACTTGAACCGACATTAACTTAGGTTAGGTTCGGTTAAATAGACTGTCCTGGGGGTGGCACACTTAACCATAGAATCCGTTGTGATATCGAAAAGAGTTGGCCCATCCCCAACACTACTGCATGAACCATTTGGAGCCGTTAGTGCTGACGTCAATACTTCACCTCGGAGAGGTCGTCAAAGAAAGGCTGTCTAGCTTATCAGTGACAGGAATGAGGCATTGTTTTATTGTTTATCGGTCAATTTCTTCAAACTGTTACACACACAGAGAGCGACCGTAGCAGTTGTAGCCACTGCGATATCAGTCATAGCAAGGAAACACTTGTGAATAAGACCAGAGTGTGGTAGTTAGTGCTTCACTTCGGCCAACTTTGGCAAGTATATTCGGAAAAGATACTTCGCGAGAGTATGGATGAGAGATTACAGATGTTGTGGGAAGTTTTCAAGGTGTGCCATTAGCCAAAGCATACTTTGGCAAGTAATATTATTCCTTTAACTGTTCTGGACAAATTGAAATAAAATGCTGAATGAATAATTTACAGTATTTTATTTCAAATTAAATTTGACATATTCGATGGGGCACTCTTTATACTGAACAACTTTATAAAAATTTTAATGCTCTTTATTATACCATAAAGTTAATAACTTTAGTCAAACCGACTACATATATAATACAGAACTTTTCTAATTTAAAATTAATGAAGTTTACACTTTTTTTTTAAACTTAAGTACTGCACTCGAGCACATGTTGCAATTTACATTCAATGTATGAATTATGGATTCGATTATTAAAGATTTAATACAGAATGTAACAGGTATAACATTTCCAACGTAACTATCTTCAACTAATTTTCATCAAAACTTATAGGTACACAATTCAGGCACAACTAATGTGCAAATCATGTATATATTGCACCCGAGCTGATATAGAGATTAACCATTCTGTTCAATTATTTTAAAGTAAAAATTTAACGAAATCTTCTGTAATCTGTAACATCGTGGCTCCTAAACGGATGAACTAAATTGATTTTTTTTGTGAAAAATAATTTAATCGAGAGTGTTAGCTTTGTTTCAAGAAAATCTATTTAAACGTTTAAAGATCGTCACCTCTTTCCTAGATGTTATCGGGTACGGAGCCCAAAACTATAACTTGAAACTTAGCTAGCTAAGAACACTCCCAATCAAATTTCAAACAAACACCAAAGCAAAATTGTTTCGGTTCAAAAACGGTTTTTTCGTTTAGGATCTACGATGCCAAAGGCAGACATATAAATACAAAGATACACAAAACTCTTAGCAAACGTCTTTTTTAGTCGAGGGTTAAAAATAAAGAACATTGTAAACTTCAAATACCGCTCTTGATTAGGATTAAAATTTTATATAGGTGCTCGATTTACACTTGTTATTTTTTATATTTCGAACCTTGCGGAAGAAATCAGACCTTAATTGATTGATATAGCTTTGAAACACCCTTCTAACTCTTTTGAAAGGACGTTTGAAATCTTCTTGAAATAAATTAAAATGTCTGTTTTGCGGTATAGAACTTAGGTTCAATTAAACAGATTTTGTGAGTTAATCATTATTCTTAGGTATATTTATCTCAAAAGTGCCAAACACGAATGCTTCCTATTCTCATTAGTTTTAATGACCAAGGAAAATCTTTTTGAGATGACACTGGAGATTAACGTTAGATAATACTTCCACCTAAACGAAACAGCGCGGACATCAGTTTTTCTAAAATAAATTGAAAACGATAAGACACATTTCATAAATGAAAGTGTATGATTAATTAGCGTTATTGATGAACAGACTTCGATAAACATCACGGTCATCAGCGTCACATGTCACATATGTGCCACCATTTTCAAGGTTATATCAGAGAAGAAATTTAAAAATACATTCAAAGAGCTGAGCTAATTAAAGATATCACACTAATGTAGGTGTATGATATCTTTAGAAAAAATATTGGTCAAGGTAACGCCATATAACGTCCATATACAGTTTATAGACTAAAGAAATTCAAGGATTTCATACCTATCACATTTTGTGATTGATGGATTACTTATTTATTTATTACTAGCAGATACCCGCCCGCTTTGCTGGGCAATTTCTCCTTTAAAAACAAAAATTATCACGTTTTAGCGCTCAGTTATCCTCCCTTTTGTTCACAATTTTATAGATTTTAATTTTTTATGGATTTTAACTATTTTGAAAATGAAGTTTTGCCTATGATACTCGCTGACGTAACTTTCTATACATAGGTCCAATCATTAAATTTACCGGATTTTTATACTTTTTGGATGAAAATTAACCCATCCACTGAGTTTCATTCAATTCCAAAACAAATTTTTTTTATTGCATTTTTCTTAATTTTTTCAAAGGGAAACAAACCCCTTAAAAAAATTGCAAAAAATCGAGATTTGTTTTTATCTCCAATTTTGATAAAACACAGTATATAAGGTAATTTTGACACAAAAAGTATAAAAATTGGGTGTATTTGATGACTGGTCGGATAACTTTTGAGATACGGACTAAAATCGATCCAAATATTGCGATATCTCAAACAAAAATTAACCTGATTTTTATACTTTTTGGATCAAAATTACCTATCCATCTTCGTTATACGTGAAAACTCCTAATATTGAATTTTTTTTGCTTGCAAAATGCAGTATTGCTTGCAAAATAAAATATATATTTAAAAAAAAAAAAAAAGCTTTACATAGCGCTTTACAACTTTATTGAAGAATTTGACTGTTGTGATATAGCCAATGGAAGAGTTAAAATAATGTTTTGAAGTTCCTAAATCAGCTAACATCAGATGTCATGACATTTGTTAAAATAGATAATTTACAAGAGTATATTCAAGTCTACATATTGAAGTAAAAATACATGCCCATGATATTATTCTTTATTTTTTAATGGGATCATGAATATAGAATATATACTTGCAACCCACAAACACTATAACTTCACTTTCTTGACCTACATTTGGTCTCTGTACATATATTCTTACCAACCATCTTCTTCACAAAAAGAATATGGTATTGTTTTTGTATTTTATATCTAAATCCTTTTCATATCCATATGATATGACGACACACAAGATATTATCACTTAGGAGTTTTTAAAAGATCCTTCTTCACAGTTTTTTATTATTGTATGTACATGTAGATAGATATAGGTATATACTTTGCTTGTCGTAGGTATCTTCTAGATAAGAAAATTATTCTATGTGGAAAACACAAAGTGTTTTATTTTCTGTGTAAATAATTTGTGTTACGCGTTTTGCAGTGTTGTAATTATGTGAAGATGGAAATTCTCTTCATCAAAGGAATTAGAAAATACAATGAATGGCTTTCTTTTTATACACTGTGGCTCATCTCGTGATAAAATGAGAATGAACGGACTTTTTACTTGAAGACAAATAATTGTGAAAGAAATTATTTTTCAAAATTCTCTAATTCAAGGAAATACCATAAGATTATACACGACCCCCGTAGGGTCTAAAAAAAAGACTGATAGACTAAGTGTCAGGTCTTAATGTAACGATGGAAAAGTCTCCAAAATAATATGGCATTAATTTCTGAAAAAGCTTTAATAACCTCTGTAAATTTTTGATTGTATGTTTTTGTTTTTTCTTCAAAAAAGCAGTGAGGCGGAATCATTTCTAAATTCTCAAAACTATTGTTTAAAACATTTTTTCAAAAATAGTTTCAAGTTCGTCGACTAGCTTAAGTTTTATAGAAATCAAAAATGAGCACTGCGATTATAATTTTCCTATTTCTTGCAGTTTGTTGCAGAATAATTGGGGGAAATTTAATCGTTTTGGGTTGAGAATGTCTCAATCCAGTTTGAATTTTGAGTTAATTTACTTCTTTTGAACAATTATTGACAAATCTATTGAAGCATCAACTACTTAAAATTCAGATTTCTTTTCTTGCCCTTTGTAAATGTTTACAATTCTTAAAAAATAATCGAGAAATTGAATAATAAGTTTTTATAAAATCATACGGTAGCACAATGATCCGTGTAGTGTTACTAGAAAATCACTCGAATTGCGGTTTTTGAAGAAGCATATAGTTCATAGTTAGTTACTTCTAAATTATACTTCTTAATTATTTTATAGAACTTTTTAATTTTGCATTTTTTAAATTGTAAAGCGATACGAGTCCTGTTTTATCTCGAGTGATACGAGTGTATTTGTCAAATTGGTAATCGAATGTAAAATAATTTCACTCGAGTCGTTTACATTCGAGTCGAGCTACCGAGTCTAATCAGTTTAACGAGAAATGTTTAACTATTTTTTTTTGTATTTTATTTACTATTTATCAATAATTAATATAATTGCTAATTGAATGAAACTGTTTAAGAATACGTAAAGCTAAATTTATGAACTCTTACCAGTAGCAGTATTGTGAAGTTTTTTCTCATTTATTACTACTATTGAATATGGAATTGGTAGCAATTCCAATCTTATTTCCTTCTCACTAGCAATTTCTTCCTTCTCTTCTTACATTTCTTAACTCGGATACACCTCGAGTGGCGTAATTAACTTGTTGGAATGATTCGAGTTACAAAATCCCACTTAAGTAAAAAAAGAAATAGAGAGACATAAAGTCAAATGGAATTAATTGATATTTTCAAATGTCGCATAGAGTAATTTTTGATTGTTGTAGATATATTATAGTTAAAGTATTTTTAAAAGTGGAAATAATTATATCGATAATATGGCTAAAAATAACTTTTTAACTACTAAATAACATTAAATAATAAATTTAAATAATAATAAAAATAACCTTGATTAACAATTTAATTCAATGCAATGCAATGAATGTGATGAGTAGATACAAATATTTATAAAATAATTCCATTTTATTATCATGATACAACCAACAATAAGTTTACAGTTAAACCTATCTAGACAAAGATTTAGATGGATTTCATTTGATGTCGAGATTCACAAGTTATTTGTTTTCTTAACCTCTAGCTTTTTTACAGGGCATTTCCAAGAAGTTTTGAAGTAGTGCATGTCAATCGCTGAAACACCTTTTTAAGAATAGCAAAAATATTTTGACGTGGATAGACTTCAAAAGACACAGGTAGACAAAAAGTGACTGTACAAAACAAATAACCTTTCTAGTAGCTATATGTGGGCAATGGCGAAGATGGAGAATAAATATCTTGTCTTCTTTTTTTTTTCGTACCGGTAGCTTCTTCAAAACTTTTTCAAATTACAAATCAGTCGAGAAGAAAAGTTCAGTATGGATATATATGAAAAGTTCTCGACCGTCAGTCAACGTGAACAGTGCAGCTAATAGTAATTATTGAATTATTAAATGTTAAAGAGTATAGCAAAGTTTTCAACCAATGCACTGTGGTGTTCTATTGTATCGAACCTACGGGGTAGGAGGTTTAGAACTTTACAATATGTTAAAATCGCCTTTAATTGTCCTTTTTTATACCTTTCTTGCAATAACATGAGTATTCGCCTTTGCAGGTCACCTTAGAAAACTTATCCATTTTTATCACACAAAGAACTATGTAGCTTAGCCTGCAAGTTCTTGCCTCGTTCTTAATTTCAAAATAGCTACGTAATGGCTTATTTGAATGATTGAAAGCTTGAAAAGATCTTAGTTTTAACCGTGACCGTAGTATAGTTCTATAAGAAGTTTTTCGACAATTGTTTTGGAAGTGTTAATATAATCCATATCATTATGGCTCACCTACATTTGGTCTCTGTAAATAATTTCAACAGTATAAATAATTAAATAATTTAATTAAATAATTTCAACAGTATTCAATAAAATAAATTTTGTTGAGTTCCGAATTGTTGTGATGGCGAACTTATTCATGACCTTGTAAGTTTTTAGTATAGTTTTACTGTATTAAATTTTTCAATACTTAAAAATGAACAATTGAATTATTTCAAACATATTTAATTACATCTATAAATAAAATCTGTATACTTTAATTGTACTAAAACTATTTTTACATTATGCATTCACATGCTTTAAGGTAGTGTAAGAGATATTATTTTATTTTATGCTTCTGGAAATTTATTTTAATTTCAATAAAATTAAAAATTCTATGTTTTAATACTTTTAAAAGAAAACTTAAAGAAAAGAGGTGATGAGCTATCATAGTAATATAATTGCCCAAGGGGGGCCGTTATATCAGAAAAAAGCTTTGTTAAATTATCTTTTGATTGCGTTTTTTTATTAATGCATGTGCCTTTTTACATTTTAATTAAGAATACAATCATTAAAAACAAAAAAAATTGAAAATTGTGTCAAAAAAGTAGCTCTGGGTCATTTATCGTCTATGAAAACTCAAAATACCTAAGCAAAGCATAATATTTTTTCATAAATAAAAAATATCACTTTTGATTAGGTCTATCTATCATAGACATTTATGACAAAATATAATTTATTGTGGGCTTTTATGTTTGATTGCTTGGAGAGTAATCAAATACAATATTTATTATATTGGAAACACCCGGGCTTTCTTAGCAAACCACGTAGGGGGCCATCATACTTAATCTAACTCAATTGTACTAAACTACTGGTAAATGGTAATAATCAAATAAAAAACAGAAACTCCTTTCATTCAATGTCTAAACGCTTAAGTATGAAAATGAATTGCATAGCATGAAGTAGTAATTTTAACTATTTTATCAATTTTACCTTAATTATCTCACAGTCACAAGTTATAAAATCTTTACTCACTTTGCTATGTCATTGAAAACTTAAACCCAACGTTCCAGTGGTGGCGTATTTGTGTATACGTGGGGTTGCCTATTTGTCAATCAAATATTTTGCATATAAATTTTTTTTTATTTTTTGAAGCTTGCGCCTGCCTATTCGTAAAAATATATGATTTATTAGAAGGCTTAGTCTGTCAGTTACTGTGTCTTAATAAAATTATAAAAATACAGATTTACATTTATATAAACATTCAAATAACCTCAAGGAATATAATACCTATCACAAAAACAATTACACAACAACTCAAAACTCAAATTTTCATGAATAATCTATTGATTATTGCCGGAATATTCTATGGTTTGCATAAAATGAAATATAATCAAATTAATATGTATCCTGTGTTTCAGTTTTACTCTAAAAATAAAAAAAGTTCATTGATATCTTATTTTTAAATCTCAAAATTACAGTAGTGAAACAAAAAATTCCGGTGGATGAACTTTTTAAGGTGTAATTTCAAGATTTTGATTAAAAATAAAAATCTTAAATAAAGAAATTCATTCCTAAACAGATATTTTCAACAGTGAACAAAAATGAGTTTATTAAAAAGTATAAAATAATAATATTCTCTCGTACTTAAAAATATTTTTACTCTGTTATGAAAGGAAAACAAAAGAAAATTTCATATTTTTAAGCACATTGAAAAGGAAATAGATAGGAAAGTGATAATATCGTAAAATATATTTAAAATAATGATGCCACAATAAATTTTTGAATGAATCTCTTGAATGCAGAAAATTGTTTTTTTCTATGATACGTTTACTTGCACATAAATTAAACTCTTTAGAAAATGGGTTTTGGTCCAAACAAAAATAATCTAAATATGCCAATTTTGTTCAAGTGATTGACGGGAAAAAATAGAGAGTCTGTAAAAAATAGACCTTTGACGCGATTTGGTAATATTTTGGTTTCTGCGCTTCTAAGAAATTGGTGCCCTTGCAATCGAGAACAACGAAGAGTGTTACTAACTTGATTGAGTTGAAATTTATTTACTTTCTAAACACTTCTATTGGTGGTTTCTAATTGGAAAATAATCAGAGTGGAAACAAGTTCAAACGTTGGACTAATGTTATTGGAAAAGGCTCAAGCCAGAGGTTGAGCAAAAACTTTACTTTTTGAAGTGAAAACTTCCTTTGTCATCTTCTTTCATATTAAGAAGACATAGAGGGTTTTGATCAACATAATAAATTATATCGATTAGTACCAAAATAAACCATTCATTCACAATTTATTTATTTACTAGCTGACCCGGCGTATGTCGAACCACCTAACAGTTAATGAATGTTATGTTAGCAATTTCAACTTTGAGCTGCGCTATAGCCTTGACTGTTCCCTGTCCTCACTTGTCTCTCCATTTGTTTACAATTGCATGGGTTTTAATTTTTTGGTTTGGAACCCTAACTTTTTAGAAAATAAAATATACCCTGTATATTATTTGCTGACAATATAACATTCAAAAATAGCGGATTTTCATACAAACTTTTATTCTAGTTTTTTATTATCCTGTTTTTAATAGTAATTCTCCCATTCGGAGCGGTAATAAATCCAACAAATCAAAGAGAATGAAAATCGCACTAGCCGTTCTTGAGTTATAAATGTTATATTTAAAACTAATCCGACTTTGTTTTGTATATTTAGATTAGACATACTTTAAATTCATCTTCGTCATCTCTTTAGAGTGGATCAAATTAGTTAAAATACTATGTAACGCAGTAATATGATGCTTGTTTCAGAGTATGGCCGCCTATTTACAAGTTCTCTATTATTGCGGCATCATTAAAAGTACATTATAATTTTAAACATTTAATACAAACATGAATTTGTATTTCATAAACACAAAATAAAATAACACCATGTTAATAATAACGTTTTAACGTACAGGATAACGTAGTAATGCTTGTTGGTACCTTATACACTTTAAATATACGTTTCATATATAGAACGAAATGATTGTAAATTCCAATTAGATAAATATGAGAGCTGGATTACAAAACGAACTCATTTTCTTATATTTCACATTCACTGTATTAAAGGGTGTCCCAAAATTCACGTCAGAAGTAATTTTGATAGAAAACACAAACTTTTAATTTAAGTTGTAAGTTTCTTATAAGTTTATAAAGTATGAAATAGTCATATGTATAGAATAGCATATCCGGTAAAATTTACAGCATGCCAGGCAAATTTCCAGATCTTGATGGCACATAGATGATTTTTTACATAAATGTGATTGAATAGGCTTTTGTCCTAAATTTGAAATATTGGTTTATACGGTATATTAGTATCTAACGAACTATAAAGAAAATCCATTTAACTTATGTATTTTGCATTTTAAAAAACCAATTCAAATTTACTTCTAAAACAGTGTAGAGTGTTATGGCGTCTTGAATGACATCAAACTTTGACATAGAAGCATTTTTGTATAAGTTACAAATATATGCAAGTTTACATGTTATGGTAAATGTAAGTTTATATAGTGTTTCATATGGCGTGACGTAATACTTTCAAAGTACGCATCTGATTGGTACAAATCATAATTAATCATTAGAAACTTTTATCCAACCGATTTATTCTGAACAAGAGCCTTTTGTGAGAGGTAGCAGATTTGTTGTCAGAAACCTCAGACTTCCAAAAATCCTATGGAAAAATCCAATTATAGATAGTCTATACGATCTGTAGCTGCTTAACTTTGATTATTTTTCCAACAGTGAAAACGCGTTCTCACTTAAAAAAAAGCCTTGTCGTTGCTTTTTATTGTCAGAACTTTACCAAGCAAATTGGCAAAAGATAAAATCTTCCGTTAAATTTGGACCACTCTTTATACCGGATTTATTTTGAAGTACACTTTTTTTTGAAGTACACGAGAATGCTTCTTCATTGTTCATATACATTTATATTAAAATTGATAAGGTGAGATTTATTTATATATGCGAATCTAAAACAATGGTCTTTGAAGTAAAACACAATTTGATATACTTATTAAAAGCTTCCGAGAATGTTTCACTCTAATGCTATTAAAGAAAATCAGCAACTTCGCGAAATTTCTAAACAATTTTTTGGATGAAGAGATAACTATGTAATCGTAGTATCAAATGTATAATAAAGGGGAGGTTTTTTTTCTAACGAAAATGGCGAGCAGGAGCTCACAGTATTATTTACGACCTGAAAAAATTTCTCTCGTTTTTCAAAATAAGCCAAATAAAAAAATGAGACTTCAGCAAGAATTCCCACTAACATAAATTGAAAGGTCTATATTCTCTATTTCTCTACCAAATTATTATTTACTCCCATTCTATTTCCCAGGATTTTGATAGGCTGGTCTTTAAAAAAAGAAATGTCTGACTGCTTTTCTTAGGTTGAATATTTAGGTGAAAGAGAATGTTTTTATGTTTCTATTCAATTTCTTTAAATTTACAATTGGTTGGGAGGCCAAACCAAAATTTTTAACATAATCAAAAATTACTCTATCTAGCTTACAGAACCAAATTTTTCCCTTGGCGGGGATATTTTCTAAGTTCTACATCTTTTCAGTATATAATTATTAGAAGTTTTTCAAAAATATTTCATCATTTATATAATATTATTGTCTATATTATTCAATATTGACAAATATTATTAATTTAAAAATATACGTCAGTACTATTAAATAAGCGGCGCGGCGCTAAATTCAGTTCTGCACGCAATGAATATGCAAGCAATGTGATTTCGCATTTATTTCCCTACAAATCATAAAGCTTTACTTGAATAAATATTGTAGATAATACAAAAAACATATCAACATAAGGGAGGACTAGTGGGTTGCTCAGGGAAGAAAACATAGCAGCGATATGAAAAAAGGAAACAATAAGATGTTATAAAAAAAAGTTATTATGATTATCGAGCACGTAATTTATAAATCGCCGTGTGTATTTTTTTTTCTCAATTTTCTTGGAACATTTTTTTTTCTTTTCTTTATTTGGCTAATTTATTATACAAATATAATATATAAATAGGATTTTTTGTACCAGAGAAAGGTAAAATTTATTTGTTTAAAAACTGCCTATTCAAAAATGTGAAGAGCTTTTCAATTTTACCTGTCTTCATCGTTGCTTAGAATTTCTTTGAAAACTATTCATTGTCTCGTCAAACGTACAGACTTGTCAAATTTTTACTCGAATTAATTTTGGGTTGTAAAAACAAAAATTGGATTTAAACCTTTTTCTTGTATTCATACAAAAAATCAGCTTACTATTACAAATTTCCTAATCATTTTTGTTATAGTAAATTGTCAAGTCCTTAATACTGTGTGACTATGTTTAAAAGTTTGATACGCTAATCGCTACTCTCTCAACCAGACGTCTCTGGTTTTTACAGCAGGATACTCTAATTTTCACAAGGCCAATGATTGGTTTCTACTAGTTCTTTGATTTGAATCATTTTCAGCTTCTTAGAAAATAAAATACTATAGAAAGTTTTCAAACGCTGGACAAAGACACATTTTCCTTGCATTTCCCTCCTTCTACCAATTGTAGCTCTGTAATAATTGTTTGTTATCTTCTATTTTTGAAGGTTTACTCTGACTGTCTATCTTCGGTGATTAGGCGATAATGAATGCAAAGAAGATAATCTATATTCTTTCTATTTTAGCCACTGCAATCTTCAATAACTCACGGCCTTTTTACCGAAACGAAATTGGACGTGATTCGTCTGTCACTGACAATTGACATTTTTATGGTACCCGGCGGTGTTTAAAACTTGCCATTATTAGCAATGATTTCGTAAATATAGACTATCACTCATAGGTAATACCGTGCACTTACTGATAACGTAAATTGCGACTTATTTGCGCTACGATTAGTTTGTGATGGTTTATTTTAATCTCAATATTTCCGTGTGATTTTCTGAATGAAATCATTTTTGTTTTTAATTACTAACTTAAATTAACCTTCTATTCTTGTTTGCTTGGTTCGTCCCAGGCTCGAAACTAACAACTGATAAATTAAGGATTGCCATAAATAAAAATGCGTGTATTTCGTATTGTAAGGAATGACACCTTCCTTAATAAAGAAACCTATTGTATTTTTTTTCATTTTGTCGATATAATTTATAATAATAATCATAATCATAATTTAGTGACAGTATAATACACTCTCTTGAGAAAGCACATAATAAGAAAATTATAATCGAAATTTCTTACGCTATATAAATTATCTCTGACGAAAAAAATTTATAAATTTTCCAATTATCTTCGTATTTTAACATTTTTTTCATCATTTTTATAAAGATAAATAAATTGGTAAAATTAAAAAAATGTATAAAGCTTCATCAATCAGAAAAATATTGAAAATATTTTTCCTTTGACTTAAATACTAATATCCTTCGATGTTTTTTAAACGTAAGATTGTAAATCCGATAAAATTTTCCAAAATCCAGAACTCATAGGACGAAAACGATTCCGCTATAAAAACTCGGGCGTTTGGTTTGTTTGCATTATTTTTCGTCCAAAATATTTTAAGAAATTACATTTTATGAAAATCGCAAGCAAACATGTTAAACATTATCCCATATTTTTTAAAAAGTTTCAAGAATAACACAGTATTAGACAAATTTTTATATGGAAAACGATTTTGCTAATAAAAATGCATCCTGATTTATAGTTCTCAAGATATCCGTCCGGGGAACCTAAAATTAAAATCATGATATCTGAAAATCTGTTATTAAAATTAAGAACAAAAAATTTTTTCTCCAATTTTTCAAACTTTTTATTTTTATTTTTTTAAATGATTACTTGGGATTATTACACTGCCACCTTTATGAATTATCAAAAAATTAAGAACTTTTAACTAAAAACCTTAGTTTTCGATTAAAATTACTTCTGACGTTGATTTTAGGACACCCTTTACGACACCTGGTCCTAAACCTATTGGGAGTGGGGGTGGTGGTTTTTGAAGTAAAATTAAGCTTTTGGTTTATTAATTTATTTCCATTTCAAATCGTATCACGTATATGATATTTATAATATGATTGACTGACAGAAAACAATTTTAAGCTCACAACTCTCAATAAATTATGATTATTCAAATCGAAAAGTAAATGAATTTTATATTGTGTTTAATAATCCGACTGTGGGGGAATGGTGAAGGGGGGGAGTAGCAGAGGGAGCTTTTACGCCTAAGCATAAATCACTTTTTACCACTGATTAAAAACCCCACAAGCTTTACCTATTGGCAAATTTTCAATAATGAATAAGCTCTCGTTATTGACTGAAGTATTTGAAATAAAATTTCAAATCTGTCTTAATACCTCCATAAATTTTTCTAAATCATCATCACCAACTATAATTTTGTCATAATATGAAATATCGATGACTTTGATTTGATGAAGCTCATTCGTTACCTAACAGCAGAGAAAAATTGTTTTTCGAATAAGTAGCGAAACAAAAATTATCGATATTTCCTATTTTTTCCTGGGATATTTGTTAATTGTTACTAATTTGTTGGTAGTACTAAAATCTCATCTATTTTGCGACATTTATTCCTTACTCAAGAATTCTTTTGATTAATAAATGCCATGCTGATCATAAATTTAAGCAAAAGTAATCGAAGAATACGACAGATGCTTTCTGGAGATTATCATCATAATTGTCGCAGAGCAATATTGAAGCATATAAGCCGGCCAACACATTAGCGAAAATAATTTCAAGAACTCATTTCATCAAGGAGAGAAATTTTGTCTAATCTTGCCTAACAGCTTTTTTCTATAAAAATTCTCTGTATATTTATGTCCGTTTACTTATCTGCTAAACCAGTAAACCAGTAAAATCTTTCAGGAGAATAATTACGATTAGCTAATTCAAAATGATGATAACTAGATTGTAATCGAAATACGTACCTATAATTCAAAAACCAAGAGTTGTCCTAATTATCTTATCTAGTCAACTTTACATTCACTTAACCTATTGTTAAAAATAATATTATAATTAGTAGATTATTTTAGAACTATTAAAGGTAAAAGCAAATTGGATTACGAAGTTATTCGAGATTCTATATTTCCACATATTTGGCACAAACGTATCCATATTTCACTTAAGTGCATAAACGTAATGGACAAACATTTACGCCATAAACTAATTAAACATTGATTTATTATTATGTGGATCAATACCAAAATGTTCGATATCTATTGGTCTATAAAGTTATACACATAAAATGACTTCCCATTCCATGTTGTTCTCAAACATGAGAGAATACGAATACAACATACCTACCAACACACAGAGTAGACATATTTAGACTACAAAATGTTCATCGTAGCTGTAATAACGATTCACTAGGTATACAATGAAAATACATCGAGTTGACTACTGCATGATGGCACACATTATATTCATTACTTGAATGTACTGAGTGGTGCATAGGCAGTAGCTGCCGGAAAAATTCATAACGCGCCAAATATGCTACCCTGTAAGTGGGTGCGATATGATGAATGCGAGAGATGACTGCTAGAGACTTTGTGTACTGTAAACAATATCTAGCCAATGACATATAGATAAGACAAGGACACATAAGAACTAACTGGCAGTCTTCTCTCTCATTCATCATATAGGAAATTTTGGGCCATGGCGTTCTCTATGCATAATATTGAATGATTTTGACTTACCGCAGAAGATTTACATGTAAAAAAGTATGTTTTTACATGTGTAGGTCGTTATAGGCGATATATTTGCTTATTATTCCAATTAATATTGATCGCTATAATCATAATCTCTATAGATTATGGATTTTGAAATCTATTTTTCGTTATTAGGGAAATTCATAATGATTTATTTATTTAAAAACAAACCGAAATTTGTTTAGCTACTACCACGTGATTAAAAACGGCTTGATTGACATTAGGAAATAAAATTTCGAAAGTATAAGTGATAGTCATATATATACAGCCTGATTATAAGCCAGCAATTGGCTATAGGTTTAAAGCAACCATTTATACTTATATTAAGTATGTTGTGCTAGCAAGTGAAATTAACAAAATTTTAAAAACCACCGACAAATTTTCGGGTACAGAACCCTAAACTCCCACTTAAACATATCTTGGAACACTTCCAGTAAATTATCTTTTTCCTTACAGCTTTTCCAAGCTAAACCGATTTTGAAGATCATCCAATTTTTAGTTTTTTGGGTACGGTCTCCTAAACTCTCACTTGAAACATAGCTAAGAACACTCTACATTAAATTACCTTTCAAAAAAACAACAAAAAAATCAAAATCGATGATATGCATCCGTTTAGGCGCGGCAATGCCACAGACAGACAGACACACACATAGCGGTCAAACCTATACTACCCTTTTTTTTGGCCGGGGGTTAAAAATGGCGATATTTTCTTAGCTCTCCCTTAAACAATTCTAGGAATGTTATTGATATCAGAACTTTTAACGTTATCTCTATTAGAAATAATTAAAAATAACCACTACTTGTAGGTTCTATTAATTTAATAATCTGAGATTGCTTCCAGGAATCAATCAAATACCCTATTAATAAAATTAGTACGCGACTTCTGTGCCATCTTGTATAATAATACTCCATACCTATTAAACATTACAGAGCAATACAGCGGTTTTGTTATTGGTTTGACATTTCGGATTGATGTGCTCTTGAATTATATCATTCCTACTCTATATCCAATCTTTTATGTGTGATATTACTACAAAACGTACAATATACGTGATTCTCCTCTCGACTAAATAGTTACACATAAAACTATTATAGTTAACTAACCATTCATTGTACACTATCAAACAATATAAACATTGTGAGAACTATTAGTTGAGAACTGTAAGTAATCTGTGTACAGAAAGTTTGTCAAATATTGATAAAACAATTATCAGAAGTTCACGAAAGCTGCATGAAAAAAATCTATGAACCTTCTTAAATGTTTCTTTTAGCCAAGCTCATTATTTTCTCAAAGCCTATATTTTCAATTATTTCAGTGATTATGTAGAAAGAAATTAAATTCTTGTTTCGATTCTGTAAGTTCTATGTTTTAATGCTATGAATCATCGATCACGAGTTTCATCCAATGGAATAATCATTTTGATCCTGTTTGGGGTGATTCCAAGCTCCTCTCACTGCAATCAGATCTTATTTTACTGTAAACAGTTTTTCTACAAATTTAACCTGAAATGGAACAAAAGTTTGAAAACGGAAACTGGACTAAGACACGCCAAATGTTCCATCGATTCTTCTCCCAATGCAGCTTTATTGTCAGAGTTATTTGTAATACAGCATATTTTGGGGTTGATTCCGACAGCATAGATTTTTGTAATAGCTCGAGTAGTTATGAAGAAGTGCCTTATATTTTTTTCTTAATCTTTTTTTCTATGTACAACTGACAGATTTCCCATAAGCCATTAATTTTGACAAAAGCATGGTCTTAGATGCGTCAGTCCGTGCGCAACGTTTGGAACTGCAAGGAGCCGTACGGCTATACGTCTTTTTTAGCAGTACTGACGCAGACGCAACAACACGAAAACATATATCCCACACTTTGTTTCAACTTTGATAGGGTACATGATGTTTGTGTGAAGATCTGTTCTAATATCATCTTTTATAAGATCGAAATGATAATGAAACTGAGCGACGTTTAGCTTAAACAACTTTGTCATCCTGCAGAAAATGCTAATTGTTGAGTTTTGCAAAGAAACTTTCATCTTCCCTTGTTTCGTATAAGGAATGGACTTCAGTATTACCTTCAAGTATCATTTGTTCAATGGAATTTCTTCTTTTTCAATTTCTTTAAGCATTATTAAGCGTAATTGTATATCGTGGTCACTCATTTTATTTTACTTTGCCATACACAACTAACACTTCAGAAGAAACAGTCAAGTATGCGTCACCAGTGCGCGTCCTACGCCGCGCTCAGCCGCAGCATAGGAAAGATACACAAGATAAGCATCAATTATTTCGAGAAAAGACTGCAATATCCGGTAACTGAAATCGAAATTTGGGTGTATTTTTAATAACATCTTTGTTGAATACGTAATAATGCTGTAATATCAGTTTATTAATAATCAAACTTGACGTAAATTTTAAAAGCTATCGTTGCAGTTATTCAATAATGACTTATTGAATTTCTGTCAAACTTACTTTTAAATTCAAATGACAAATTGTCTTCTATTTTATATATCTTAAAATAGAGTCAATATCTATACCATTCAATATCTATAAATTCTATTTAGTAGAGAGGCCAATTATTTCTTTGAATGTAGCCAATATAACCATCAACTTACTTAGCCATTGCAAGACAGCAGATGTTCTATAAGTAGAGAAAAGTTGTCTAGGTATTCCCTTTGACCAGCATACTATCAGTTTCTAACTTTTTATTGATTTTTTTTTTCGTTTTCCTAGCGGTAATCAATTCAATTGTACCTTTACAAATTTCAACTCAGCAATACCTGTGTTTAATTGTCAGTGTCATACAAATTGGAAACAGTTCTTTATATTGACAAAAAATGTAATCAAAAAATGGAAGGGCTCATGTTTGAAAATGTTCCAAGTTGGCTGTCAGTTTCGATTCTACATGAATACCGTGAAATATTACTTAAAATAAGACAAAATTCATTGAAAGCTATATATAATCTGTATTTCGGAACTTGCAACAATGCTGATGATTTTGAATAATAATTTGAGCAAATTATATCGATTTTCAAGGATTTTTTTAATGTCTGTTTTTTTTTCATATTTTATCCAATTCAGTAGTATATGGAGCAGCATATACCTTTTCTTCAGGCCTTTGTAAACATCTGCTTTGATCTAGGATGATAAAAATAATTAGTATCTATGCTTGGATCTTCAAAATGTTAATCTTATCCGAAAATTATGATCCACTGGTCAAAATCATGATCGACCTTGATAACTTTCCCATATTCTATAGAAGAAATTCTTACCTTATTTTAAACAAAATATGTTACGTTGCTGAAACTACAGGTATTTGTAAAGGTAAGACTTATTATTGTTGGTTAAGATAAGAAGATTGCAACAGAATGCATGTACGAGACCATTAAAATAGAAAAGCATTCGATACTTACGTGTATAAGAGTCTTTTCGATGTGTTATATTCGAAAAGATTTACGATACAATGTTATTATATAAAATGGTCCATGAATACGAAGTTTTGTATTCTTAAGTGATTTATTCTAAATCAAACGTCAAATGTTGGTGGATTCTGTTCAATGCAAGACCTTTGCAACCGCCTTATATTCCAAATTCCTATTCTTGATCAAAGATGCTAATTATTTTATTCTCCTGGTAGAATTTTTTCCATCAATCTACTTCAATTTTGGACAAAATGTACGTCAAATTTTGGCGGATTCTGTTCAATGCAATATTTTTGCAACCGCCTAATATTCCAAATTTCTATTCTTGATCAAAGATGTTAATTAGTTTATTCTCCTGGTACAATTTTTTCCATCAATCTACTTCAATTTTGGACAAAATATACGTCAAATTTTGGTGGATTCTGTTCATTGCAAGACTTTTGCAACCGCCTGATATTTCAAATTCCTATTCTTGATCGAAGATGCTAATTATTATATTCCCCTTGTGTAATTTGTTACATTATTTTTTTGTCCAAAATCCACGTCAAATTTTGAACAAAAAATTTAAATCTTTCGTAATGAAAAACTGAACAATACATAATTAAAAATTCGATAAAAATGAATTAAAACTGACTTTCATGTATGTTTGTGTACACGATGAAATAAATCAAGGTGTTTATTATTAAATCACATTCGTTTGGCAATCGATTTGACACACTTCGTCCATCGAGTCCGCTTTGTATTATCTCCATCCACCTAAATACTACCGATTTTGATAAATCCACCATTTGCTGTAAATATAATATGTATGTAATTCATATGTCTATTGGGGTTGTTGTATAATCGAGCATTGGATTTGTGGTATCATAGAGAAATTATTAATTCAGACAGGATTTTCATGTTTTTGCTCGGTGGCAAAAGTCTAAGGAGCAGTAGTTTCAAAAGATATAAGCCTTAAGCGCCTTGGAATTTATGTATCAGCCACGGTTTTCTTTGTTTGAACATCGCTGCTAACTACGAATGATTGTCAGTTAAACTGCTGAAAACGTGGAAGCATTCAGAATATTATACAAGGTGAGTCATTTTAATCTAACAGTTCGTTTTGTAGTTAATCAATCAAATAATATCTTGAACAAAAATTGTAGTGTTTTATGGGAGACATCATGTTCTGACATCAGATAGGCCTAGTTCTTCGGGTGGCTTTAATAGCCAATTTAGATTCTAAACGAGAAGAGATAGAATAACACTTTAAATTAGAAAGTTGATACTCGCAACCACAAAAAAACTAACAATTTTTGTTTAAGACATTTTTTCACCATTATTGTATTTAATCGAAAAAAAAAACGACTAAAGTTTATTGATAATTGTTGGTCAAATTCTTATAGTTTTATTTCGATTAAATGATAAAATGACATATTTTTAAGTCACATTTTCTCCGAAAGCTGACGATTTTGGAAAAAAATGGTTAAGATGAAAAATGTTAGTTTTTTATGATGATCTACTTTCAAATTTAAAATGTTGTTCTACCTCTTACCGTTTAGGATTTAAATATTAGCCATTAAAGAATTGCGAAGAACTAAGTCCAGTCTCCTGTCAGAACATGATGTCCCCCATCAAACTCACGCAACTTTTGTTTAAGTTATTTTTTGATTAGCCATTACAGATTAAAATGATTCACCTGGTATAAATATAATACATTTTAAGCTCAATGAAAAATTTGTATGGTTCTTAATGAGTAGAGATCGGATATTTACTCGGCCAATGTCATGTACTGGCCCAGATTGTGTAGAAAGATGCACAAAATACGAATATTAGACTCAGAGAAATTCACAAATTTTCTTACCCAAAGTTCAACAGTATTTTTGCAAAAACACATACCTAGCTAACTAAATCAATGGCCAGTAAACGTTCAGCGGTAGATGGCACTTTTCTCCCCTCTTCTCGATACGCTAATGGCTGTATGTCTTCTCGATACGCTAATGGCTGTATGACATTCCTTTTCTTTAAACGATTTTTACAGCTTTTTTACAATTATAATCGATAATTTATAATTTTTATAAATTATTATTGAACATACCGTCTATTTATTCATAAAAATTCCGAGTCTACTCATTACAATACAACAATAGAAGCAATTCTTGTTGTGTAGATTGGTTCGAGTTAGTTCGATATATATAAACGAGTTGTATCATCATTTATTCGTTACCAGAACAGACCAGAATGAATAAAGGGGATGGAAGAAAAGGGGATTTTTAGTTTGGTTTCTATATAACTATATATGTGGGAAGTCTCTATTGAATAATGTTGAACTGATCGTTAAAATACAACAATAGAGAGAAATATTGAAACCACATCATGATACAGAATGGTATTATCTTTCACATAATTTTTTTGTTAGCTGGTTAACCAAAAAATTTATTATAAAGGAATCAAGTAAGATCAGGTTTAGTTTTAGTGTGAAAACAAAAAATAGTATAAAATTTATACAATTGGTTCTAACCCGAAAAAATAGATCAGGACTCCGACCCATGCACCGCTCGCATAAATTATTTGAATCCCTCCAAAAACCCTACATCTGAGGGTCATCATGAGTTATTTAACTTAGCGATAAAATGAATACAAATCCTAACTTAATTTATGAGTTTGCATTTCCTAATTAAAATTTTAACCTGATTTATACCGATAATTTGGCTAGCAAAAAGGACATTCGTTTAATCATAATTTTTTCAGGTTAACATTTTTTGGATGGGTTCTAACAATTAAGTTGCGAGAAGTGTTCAGATCAGAGTCTTCCACCCATTTTTCAGACCAAATACCAGTTTGTAAAACGTGTGCATTAAAGTCAGAAAAACGTTTGTGGGAACATTCTAATTAAGTAGTATTACAATAATGATCAAGTGTCATATTAAAGATCTGAAAAATGCGAAGTTTAAAAGTTATGAATATTAGGTAATCGACTCTTCAATATTAAAGACGAAGCTAAACAATGCAATGTGTCTGAAACTAAAGAACAGGCAGATCTCAAAATATCGTCGGTGATCAGTTACATTAATGAATAAGCTAACACAAACTTTTTTCCAAAGTCCAAAAAAATGTACATCAACTTTGTAACTCAATTTATTAGTAAAGGAAGTTAAAGTCAAATTAGAATGCTGTGGATATTTTCGGTTGATTCAAACGTCAAATTTGAAACGTTTCATTTACGGCATGAATCGTTTAAGTACCATTCGCTGAAATTGTTTACTTGTTCTATAGGAAAAACAATTCTGTAAGACCTGTGTATAGACTTTTATGGGAAGATTATTGTCAATTTAATCATCCTAGTGAGCGAACTAATCGTAGCATAGTACGAAAGTTCGAGGTAACGGTACGCAATAGAGATAAGGAAAGGCTTATCGTAGAGTGCGTTCAATCAAATATACGCCATGCGAAAAGTAATCACAAATTTGGGTTGAGTTTTTGACGAAAGGATTCCAAACGAATTATGAGTGCAGTATGGGATGGTGCATTATCGTGGTGTAAAAACCATGAATTGTTTTTCCACAATTCCTGCCTTTTTAGGCGGATAGCGTTACGCAAATGGCGCACAACGTTCAAATAATATTCCTTGTTGACTGTTTGGCCGGGCGGAAGGAATTCATAATGCACAACAAAAGCGCACAGTTTAAATTGATACGTCACCTTATTTTTTTGGACACAGTATTATACTAAATATTTGTTAAATAAAAATATACTTGGATAATGTTACATTTTGGTGGTATTTAAATTGAATCACTCTTTACAATCAATAAGCCAATTAGTTATCGAAATTATTGGCCATTTTACAAAATATAATAAAGTGTATATATGTATATATTATATGTATGTATTTATATTCATAAATAATATTCAAAACATATTTATTTATAAATTATTTGCAATTATAAATCAAAATGTTTATTTAAATTATTATAAAAATCAAATAACAAAAAAAAAGTTTTGAATGAATTAATAGTTTAAATAGAAATATAAAACTCAATAATTTTTTATATAAATATTTATTTTCATAATATAATTTAATTGTAAACAAAAATATGAAATATTATTTTTTATTTTCATTACAGAATTTTTAATTAACATTTTTTATGACTAAGTGACAAACCATCGAAATAGATATCGAAACAGATATCGAAAAATTTTATTCATATTTTTCGTCGACATTCATGAAGTTACAACAAATTTCAACATCAAAGTTATATTAAATTTCAACATCAAAAAAACTTTAAACAAAAAGGAAACCGACTTCAAAAGAAAAACTTTTCCAAAACAAATTAATATGCACTAAACAGTAAAAAAAATAACGATAATATAATATAGTTAAAATTATTGTTATTTTTGGAGTCGGTGTCAGCCAAGGTAACAACTCTGACAGAACACTTTGCAACATTAGCTTGGCAGACACCGACTCCAAAAATAACAATAGTTTTAACTACATTATATTATTTGAGCTTGATAACTCTTTTCGTTTTTGAGTAATCGTGATAACAGACGAACAGACGACAGACAGACAACCGGAAATGGGCTAATGAGGTGATTTTATGAACACATATCAAAATTTTGTTCATAGCATCAATATTTTTAAGCGTTACAAACTTGGGACTAAACTAAGTATACCTTGGTATATTTCATATACATGGTAGCATATCCTGAATAGATGGATGGTTTTTGAGATATATATGACATCTTCGCATAGAATTCAACTCTCAAACAGAAAGATTGAAAAAAGGAGTAATAAAGAGATTAATTACAATTTTCATTCATTCTTTTTACAGTTACATAAAATTAATGAAAACATTTCCCGATAATAATTTTTCCAATAAATAATTAATTTACTAATATTTTCTGCGAAACATACTAAACATATGTTTTTAATTTATATGAGAGAAAATTCACACGCATTAACAATGCAATAAAATTAATAACTTTTTTTGTGAGTAATATTTATTACATTAATTAAAATACCATAAATTAATAGTATTATTTATTACCGCATTCCGTAAAATTCAAGTGGTGTTTTTTTTCACCATTATCTGTCATGTCAATCATTCGCAGCATATAATGATGTTAGGTAAAACTATAGTGATCCAAGTATTTTTTTTAAATAAATAAAGAATATGGCATGTCGGCACGAAAAAAACAATTCTCCCATGCCGTACACATTCTAGATTCATGTGTCATAATTTTCCTCAGAAACTCCTACTTCATGGCAAATTGGTTTTTTTCAAATAAAATTATTTTAATAGAATATTGTTTTGGTTATCTGATTTCATAGTTTTTTTTGGCTAAAAACTGTAGGAATAAGATAGGAAACAAATTTTTTTGTATCAAAATTGTTCTTTCTTCGGTTAAAAGAAATATCTGTAACAAGTATCATTATTTTTAGGAAAATTTCTGTGGTTGAAAATCTTTAACATGTAAATTAGTTACTGAAAATCGAGGTCCTGGAAAAAAAACTTTCAAATAAGAGTTGTATTTTTGTGTCAAAGAACAGTTACGAAAAGTAGGTATTTTGTTCAATTTAAAAAGACAAGTTTGACCCATGCTTGACCATTAAAACGTTACCGTCATTCCTCTAAAAATGAGCCGATACGTGTTTTTCCTTTTATTAAGCAAATCATTAAATCATCCTGTATAATAAGCAGTGAAAATCAATAATTTCCTTGAACCTTAACTCTTAAGTACAAATGCTTTCATCTTTTTAACAGCAAAAAAAAAAAAAAAAATGTTACTTGCATCACTATTGTTCTACCGTCCTCATATATTCACTCAACCGTCATTCGTCCATCAATGCAATTTAATAAAACAATTATTAATCATATCTTTCTCAATTGCATTTTATATGATAATGTAATGTGTGTAATATCGTAATGAATAACGACCTTGATATTTGAATAAAAGTAATTGCAAAAAAAAAAACATGGTTTATAATATTAAAAAGAATTTTCCAAGAATTGTTGCATAAACACAAACAACGTTTGTCTTTTTTACAAATCATTGCTTGGTAGTTTAGGGTGAGAAGAGCCTAAAGCATTGAAAATTCCAGGGATCTAGAGTGTGTTATATCTAAATGATTATGAGTTGAAAGGTGACGAAAAGAGCAACAAGTAGTCATAATTATTGAGCTAAATTATACATAAGATAAACACAAAATAATTACTAAAATTTCTAAAAGCTATATGAAACCGAAAAAATTGAGCTATAAGCCTACATTTTGGATTTTAAAAATAGGGAGCTCGCTCGTGGAAAATTTTTTAACATGATACATACAAAATCAACCGGGAATATAAGTGGAGTCGCGGTTGTTTCCGAGATATCGATTCCAATTTATACTCAACTACAAATATCGTAAACTGAATAATATAATATTATTAACTAAACATTTAATAGTAACTTGTATTTTTATTTTTTTCTATTATTAGACTTCGTCACGCAACCGACTCGTACATAAATTAATACGAACAGTATTAGACCGTGGGCTCATGATAAAAGGAAATTTCTACAATTTTTCTTGGAACTACGTTCCTTAACGAACGTTGAAGGCTATATGGAGGCTTTATAAAAAACAATCAACACTTTAGTATAGTATGTTAACTTTAATAATATTATTTTAATAATAATCTCTTCTCAGAGGGCATGGTCTTGTGGTAAGGGTTCTTTTCCGCTCCTCATGTTGAAAGTCATTTGATCGAAAACTCACCAAGTTTAAATTTTTTTTTAATTTTAAAACAACTTAAATTAAAATCGAAAATACATCATGCTTATGAATGTTTACTTTATTACTATGTCGAGAGGTAAAACAAAGTTACTGACAGCAAAATTTGTGGAAAATTGTAAAAAAAAATTTAAATGTGGAGTACAATCCAAAAGAGTTTAAATGTAGAGTACAATCCAATAAACCAATAATGCCAATAAACAACTTCGCTATTGGTCAAAGATTGAATAAATATATGGCAATCACTCAGTTTAGTTTTTTTTTGGAATATTACCTGATTCAAAAATGACCTATAAAATGAAAAGTACTATAATATGAGCAAGAAAATAGTACTTGCTGCTTAAAGAATATTGTCGAAATACTCAACTTCAATAATTGCCATGGTCAAAAACTCAATTTTCCTTATAACGGAACTAAGATATATCTCTCAAATGCAGACAGAAAGGATCATAGAAATTTTGTGTTAGTATGAACGTACGATATTTTTTTGATTAGAAATATAACTTGGTTTTGTTATTTATTTTTTTATTATCAAGTGAAAATTTTGTTGTACAATCATTATTACATGTGATTAGGTCTAATAAACTAATTTGTTTAGTTTTCTTTAAGTATTGTTGTTATTTAAATTAGGGGTAGGTTTGATTTTAATCTTGATTTTTATGTGGCTCTAAAAATTATGTAAAAAAAAAAAATGTTTTAGTTTAATTGGCTTTCGAAAAACTTTGCATAAAAATAATTTTCAAATTTTTTTTAAAATTAATTCATATACCTGTTTTCCACTAAACAGAACAAAAAAAAAAAACTCAAATTATAGTAACAACTTAAGTTTTCGCAAACTGTTTTGAAGACTACCATGTTTTGCGACAGCTAGATAATTATTTATAATAATAATCAAGTGTGGGTTTTTCTTTTTCAATCTCTAATGGTTTACAAGGTGGGTCCTACGGACCAAAGTCCCAATTGACCTACGTTGCTCATTTACGAAGTCGACCTCACTTTTACGTCCTAAGCACGCTTCATAAAAATTTCAGCTTGATATCTCTTTTCGTTTTTGAGTAATCGTGATGACAACGGGCAGACAGACAACAGGAAATGGGCTAATACGGTGATTTTATAAACACCTATACCAAAATTTTGTTCATAGCATCAATATTTTTAAGCGTTACAAACTTGGGACTAAACTTAGTATACCTTGGTATATTTCATATACATGGTATAACAAATGTTGATAAAGAATATGTACGTCAAATGATTCCTCATTAAAAGACATTTTCCTCATTAGAATTAATTCATTTGGAGGCAAATTTTTCTCATTAAAATTAAAATTGATGAAAATAAATTGTAAAATTTATGGAATATATCTTGGTATATCATGACCTCGGTTTTTTTTTCTGCATGTCGTGAGTAATTAATTTAAAAAGTACACGAAGCTTTGTAAATGTTAGACTTAGTTTTTTCATATCAATTATTGTGTTAAAAAGGAATAACTTTTTTAATAATTTTTCAAATAAAAAGTTTCTAATTCAGCGTAGATTGAGAAATCCTTGTATTCTTGATTTCATATCCGTACACATCCAAAGGACTCCACACAAATATTCTACAGATAAAGTTTCCGTCGCATTTGCTGATATTGCGAGATTTTGTAGATCTTGGCAGCCTGGCCAAAAGTTTTAATGGCCACGACGGTCCAAATACAAGGCTTTTTGAAATAGGATCGTTGGAATGTCAATATTATACTGAATTTCATAAAACATCACATTGTTTTACAACTCTCTTTTTTTTTAACTTGTCAGAAAGGCATAAAATTTACGTTTAAGCGCCTCTATTGATAAATCCTTTCTTTTTTTTCTAAGCTCCCTTGGGAACATCCTGCATTTTTACAATTTTTTTTTAGGCTCAACTTTTTTTTAAACGATTTCGTTGGATTCGCCTTTGTCGGCTCAGATCGTGCTATTATCCAATCATGAACGGATCACATCTTAAAAAATGTGATTCATCACCCTGTATGACTGTGCGAAATTTAAAATCGATATTCGATATGCGACACATTGTATAATTCGTTTTTTTTCTAAATCACTGAGATGGAGATTAACTTGTATAAATATTATGTCAGAGCGAAGCCAAAGTTTCAGCTGAAACCAAAAAGTAATTTTTCCATTTTTGTTAAAATGTCTGCAGAGCAAAAATGGATATTTACTTTTGGTTTCGACGGCAGTGCTTTCCAGAGACTAATAACGATTAAAATAAGTATATTTTTCTCCGATTACCATGAGCATACTATTTTAAAACAACAGAAATTTTTTTTTTTTGAGATAATAATTACTAAATTACGGAAATAATAATTCGATGCTATTTACATTAAACAAATAAAAACTTCTGTCTGATTATCTTTGATCATGAAAGCTATATAATTATACAATTATTATTATTTTTAATTATATTTTAATTCATATGAACAGCTGTTAATTGTATATTTTTGTTCTTGTTTCAGATTATTTTTAAAAATTAAGCAAAGAAAAAAACAAGATATCTGTTTTAAAAATATCTGTGTTGTTTTTTGGGGGAAAATGTCGGAGTATTTAATGAAATTTAATCATAATCAAACATTTGTGGAGACTTTATTATCAACTTTATCAATTGGTGCTGTTTTAAGACAAAATGATTATCAGGTATGTTTGCCAATATTTTATTCTATAAAAGAAATCATTAACTTGAAATTTTTAACTTGATTTATGAATTTTACTTTAATGGAAAAATCAGATAATTAGAAAATTGTAATTGAATATTTGTGCTTTGCGCTTTCTGTCTAATTAGTGATTTAAAATCCTTATTTCATCTATATTTCTTGTTTGATTTTAATTTTAATTTCATTTTTTGTATTTCTTTTACGGCATTTTTATATTTTGTTAAGAAATGCGGAAAAAATAATCGATATTCCCTATAACGATCCAAAATGCCAGCAGTTCTTTACTGAACTATACATGTCATAGAAAACCTGAGCAGAGGATTTTCAGCGGAACTATACTTGGGGGAAACCATGAAAACTTCCTTTAGGAAGTAGAAACTTCTCATGCGAAAACTTCCTGAAGCGTTTTTTGTATTACTTTCTGTATATTTTCCTAGAAAAAACGAAATACTATCCGAAAGTTAGGTTTTATGATCTTTGCAAACTTTTACGAGGATACCAACGGCTGAATACTTTTAAGGTTGTGGAACGTTACGACAAAATTCGTTTACTTAGCTTGTCAAACTGTATTTTGTAACATAACTACAGCCTGGCGATTTACGATTCATCACTATTCATTCGATAGTCTTGGTATAGCAAACAATAAGACCTTGAGAAACTTGCGAAAAAACAGTCCTTAAGAACCTTCAAAAATATACTGTATTGATGCTAACTCTCCGGTGGTTTTTCCTTTCACATCCGTAGAGACAAGCAATGGTGTGGATGCACCTTTATCAACAGGAATACATTTTTTTTCTACAATGCACGATTCTATTCTAACTGAATAAACAGTGAACAACAAACAATGACGTCATTCATACTCATAGCATAACTATCGATACTAATAATTAAATCAATTCCCGTTTGTATCATAATTTATTTTAAATAACCAATTTTTTCACTAATTAATTAGATTTTTTTTATTCTTCATTACAAAATTATTGATATTTTTGTATTTTATTCGGTTGGTATGTTATTAATTGTTATTACGTGTTTGGGGCTGTGAATAAGGGGCGAAGGAATGAGAGATGTAACAGGAGGAGGATGATGATTGATAATCAAATTTCAATGTTACCTTTTTTTACTGTTGTATTTATTTCATGGTTGAAAAAATTTAGCTGAATTTGAAATTAATTGGTTCGATTTTATGTTTGTTGTGTAAAAATTACGAATTTTTTTTACACACTCAACGATGCTCATTCTATTGTCTGGTCGGAAATAAAATCTCCCTTCGTTTTCTCGTATGTATAAATTCAATTGATTTGCTTTATACAGAAGTCGTGACGATACTATCTTTGAAAGTCAGAACAATGAGTTTCTGAATAATAAACTTTCTGTATTCATTGACAAATAAAGTACCTGGATGATCGAGCCTTGCTCGGGATGTTTTGAGTGAAAAAGGCACAAATTTTATCGCTTATATTAGAACCGTTTAAAATGTCTGCAATTTGAATGTCCTGGTAACGTACTCGTTATCGACAATATACGTAATCACAGCAGCTGTATATCAACCAAAACTGACGTAACCACACGGACGGCACACCATAAACTTCATACGAAATGAACCACGTTCAATAAATATACTCATCAATAGATGTCAGGAAGAGTCATATTTTTCAATTTATGTCTCAGTTTTTCACTATCTAGACCGATTTTTCGTTCCAAAAACCCTCAGATTCTTGAATCAACGGATAAAACGAGGTTTTTATAAAAATTAATCTTAGCTAGATTGATTTTTGACCCCAAAAAGCTCCTGTATACTAAATTTAATAAAATTCGTTGGAGGCGTTTCCGATTCTAGAAATTGTAGTGTTCTAGAAATGACCTTTGCAGCCGCTCACAATACCAGACTCGTTAAAATATCTTTTCATTCTAGTTAAAACATTGCAGACATTCGATACGTTAATACCGATTAATTTTCGGGGTAAAATAATATCTTTCGAGCAGAGAGTGAAAAGTGTAAACACAACATCGACAACATATCGTCAATGGCCACGTTTGTAAATAATTGTAACAAAAAAAAAAAAAAAAAAAAATGGCGTACGTACGTGATTTTCATTTTTTGTTTATTGTGTACGGTAATGTTTGTTTAACCTTGAGTTTTCAATTAAAATTATTTTAACTCAATGTTGACCTTTGATGTTTACTCATCTTATGGTCTCCGTTTGGCCATTGGGTTACACTTTTATGCAGAGTTTGCTTTTATTTGTGAACAGTACATGATCCTTTAAAAATGATTGCTTTGCCAGCAAAGTTTGCGTTTTTGTGTTCGTTTGGAATGGTTGTACCGAGGATTTTAAAATTTTGCCTTCAAACATTGCACTCGTCGGCCAACACACGTCAGCCAACAGAGCGGATGAAACCACCGGAGGCTCAGATACTAGTCTAGGAAGTAGGTATGTTGCAAACATTTTTTATGTTTGTTTACTAACTTTTGTAAACAAATTTAAACATAAGGGTCTTTCGATCACTCTCAATGATACAATGGTTAAATCTTATTTAACCATGTGCCATGAATCGAACCCGGGTCTCTTTGGTTCATGCCAAGCACCTTAACCAACTGGGTCATATCTGCTCTAGACATAATAATTTTTTTAACTTGTGTACAAACAGCTATGAAAAATCACTTCGAAATTCAATCGAATATTGATTGGCCCAACTGAGAGACCAAATTGACGATTTGGCGACACACGTCAAAGCTAGCTATGAAAAATCAGTCAAAAATAAATGCAACGCTTTAAAAATTACCACTTTATGTGATAATATCAATGACAGTGTTATTTAATTGCTTCTATTTTTTGAACATCATTCTAGCAGAGTAAAAATTACTCGTATTTATCATTAATTTTCCAATGACGCTAGTAATCTGTATAAAATCAACGTCATGTTGTTTTTCCCAATGACATACAATATCACAGATGTGTGAAATCTGATTTTAATAAGATTTGTTTCCAATTTAGAAAAATTGCATCTTCTTGTATTTATCAGAGGATGAAATGCAATGCAAGAAAAGTTATATGCGCGTTGTTTTTTTTTTCTATTTTTAAATAAGAAAATATCTAATAATTTATTTTCATTTAAACTTGTTATAGTATAAAGCTTCGTTTAAATGATCCTAATAAGTGTATTTGTTGTAAAGGTTACTAAGCACGATCACAAAATATATCGGTTGGTTTTTATTAACTAAGTACCTATCTCACAAAATTAGTTAAATTTTAATTAAAAATTTCAACCCGTTGAAAACCTTTTTAAAATTTTATTTCTAAAAATTTTATAAACATTTTAAAAAAATTTTATAAATCGTAAATTGATTGAATTCTACAGAAGTCGAATGAAAAAAATGGGTAGAATGTTGCATTCAATTCTGGTCTAATCTTTTCAATTTTCGAAAAATTATTTGACATGAAAAATTTATCTTTACAAAGAAACATCTTTCTTATTTGAAATGTTCTTCGATACCTTATCGAGTATAAACTCTCGTTGACTTTGAAATGAAAGTCGAAATCAAATTCTGAATCACTACTGAAATACTTAAATTCCCACCTTTTAATCTTGAAACATTTACTTCAAGTTTCGCCTCCACGAGTCTTCTTTTTCGATTGTATACAGCTACATAAGAATGCCTTGTATACTTTTGTGTACGGAATTATAGAACCTAAAAGAAAATTTATTATCACTCGTCAGTTTCCATTAGATTGAGGTAAAAAACTTCAAGAAATAAACTTCGATCGTCAAAACTAACACCTTTCGTGTATTTATTTGGTGAAAATAAGATTGACGTACACTCACTGAAGTTAAGAAAAGTGAGTGAGTGTGTTTGTTTGTGTGTTATTTGTCGACGTAATTACAGTGAAAAGCTTTTTTTAGTTACAAGATAGTTTATATTTAGTTATTCGTTGTGTGCGTAGTCATGGTAGGGATAATAAAATCGATGCCAGCGCTTTAAGTGAAAAATTTTGGAGATAAAGTGGGCTGTTATGACTAATTTGCAATTATTTACATGTTAATGATATAGAAACTGTCAAATTAAAATGATTGAAAAACACTAATTAATTAAACTTAATGCATTAAAAATTGTGAAAATAAGAAATCAAATTGTACAAATATTATTTTTCAAATGTTAATTATCGTAATTATTTATTTAAATTTGTGAAACAAGAATATTAAATTTTAAATGTAAGTTTTCAATGCAATCCACACAATTATATATGCATCCATTAATTCTATAATTAAAGTAGTGTATCGTTGTCATGGAAACGAAATTCACGCTCGGAGCGAATACTCTACTATCTGTATCATACATATAGAATAATTCATTATTCCTACACAATTTCACCATTTATGCAGAGAGTTTGTTAATTATTGATGATGAAATTTTTTTATTGCATTCTAATGAATATTGTAAAATAAAAAACGCGACTATGTTAAATAATATATGAAAAGAAATAAACAAGTAGAGTAGTTTAAATAGCGACTTGAACAGTCGGGGCCCATTTTAGAGAAGATGTGAGCCGATCTGGATTTTAATGGGCCCCGGCTGTTAAACTCGCTGTGTAAACTACTGGACTTGTTTCTACTTTTCAGATTTTATTTAACACAGTCGAGTACCCAATACGATAAACTCGATAGGTTTGGTTAATTTTGTTCTTTATGAGCGTTTTTCTAAATCACGGCCAAAATCTGTCATTTTATAGTTCTTTTTCAAATTCCTATGTAAAGACACTTAGACTTTTAAGATGAATACAATAATTGTACAAATTCAACGAGCCGTTTGGAAGATATGAGGTAATAAAGAAATTTACAAACAAATGTACATGCATACAAGATACGCGGGAAAAACATAACCTGACAGTCGGGTAAAAATATTGTATTGAATTCAACTCGTTTAGTTTAATGTTTTGAAAAACTTTCTCAGAACTTTTCCCCAAAAAGCAGGTTGTAAAAAATAGACTAGGATTGATATTTTTAATCAAAATATTAATGAAAGCAAGTTCAAATAACCGGGGCCGAACAATAATGTTTACCTATAATCAATTTGAAAATTCAAGAAAATTGAAACTACTCTATTTTGCCTTCCAATTCTAATAATTTAATTTTCTCTCTGAACTTCTCGTAAAGGAAATAGTAACCGATGATGTAAGAATAAGCCTGCGAGGAGAATGTTCACAATTGAGCAAGATTGGAAATCAAGACTGACTTAGCCTAGCAATAAGGTACGTTGCGTATTAGTCCAAGCCTAGTTTCCGTTAGTTTCACAGCCATTGTCTTTACAAATGTAACAGCAAAAAACTATAAATATTATAGTTAACTACTTGGTTTATTAGCCCTGGCTAAGGTATGAGTACGGGCTGGCAAAATCAACGATGGCTCAATTTTATTGTCAAACTTTGTATTTCCTACTGAGATGCCTACGATTTCATTTATCTAGATTATAGTGTCACTCGTGTGTTTGTTTTAAAAATTAATTTATATACAAATGCTGCACAAATTCTCTATGAATCCCAATACTTACATTTTGTTTTTCTTCGAGGTTGTTCTATTTATATTGTCATCTTTATCTAAATGTCAGCTGTTCTACTCATTTGAATTACTATTTTAAATCAATGACGGAAAGATGTTGACATAATCAACGACAACTGCTACAAATGTTTTGTGGTTGCGTTTTACGTTGTTGTCTTATTAAAATTATAATTTGACTGTACGTATAGAACGATGTAGGTACAGTTTAGTTTATATGTGTGTGTTGTTTTTTGAAAAATTATCTATGACAGAATAATTTATTATCTTTCAAATAATTAACAAAATGTATTGTGTATAGTTGTGTAGAATAAGAACTGGCAACATCACGAAAAAGTTTGATTTTTGACATTTCATTTCTGATTGAAATAAGGTAGGGATGTCGCCCTATTAGCAGTTGGTTAAGGCGTAACCAATTCCGTCCGCGGTATGCTTAGGGTTTGGGGGTCGATTCTCGCCGTCGCAACAATATTAATATAATTAATAGTTGTGATGGGCTGGTGTAGTGCATGGTATATGCATGAAGGAGGTGCACTCAGCCTCTGAAATTGAGGAGCTGATAAATGAAATTATCAGCGGAAAGGTGATACAACACATATATGGTATCACAATGGGCTCTATAGCCTTAGTGTGTCCTTTGTGGACAGCCAATATAACCTAACCTAAGGTAGGGATGAAATACGTCTGGCGCCTGAAAGCGGTTTAGTTAACTTCGTTTACTAGCGCACATTCCCGAAAAAAGATACGAATATTGGTGACTTTAAGACCATTTTAAGACTTTTTTTGCTGTATTTTTAATGTGATTTATAATTAAAAAATTTTTTTATAATTTACAAGACTGATATTCGATTGTTTTACTAACGCGTATACCACGTTAATGAACTCAACTTATCCCAAAATGCAAGGCGTACTTTATCTCTTAGCTATCTTAAACAAACGAAAACGTTGCCAGCCCCCGTACTATAGTGGATCTCTAAAATTCATTTTGAATTATTGTTCTATATTTTATTATTATAATTATTTTGGTTGGGGAAAAAATTGATTTTAATAAATCAAAGGAATTTTAAAATGAGAAAATGAGATTTGTAACGTAAAAATGATGAAACTAGCTTTGTAAATAGGCTACGAGTTTTTTTTAATGAAATGAATCAAATATATTTCGTAATATTTTTAGTCTAAATTCACTAGCCTACGCTTTACATAGAATACAACAATTTATCACAGTTATAAATTTTCACTCGAAAATTCGATTAAAGGTTTTTAAGATCTTTCCGTTTTAAAGTCTGTGAGTGGATGTGCGTCATCAGATTGCTCCCAAATAACAGTTTTTCCTGCCGCAATAGGGAATCGGAATCAATTTCAGATGAAGAATTCTAACTTTACAAATAGAAAAGTGAAGTTGGTTTTTAAAAATCTTTACTATAGTGCAAGTTTTGAAGCGCTTAAAATTTCTAATTTAAGAAAGAGAGAGATACCCACTATGGACATCATACGTGGGTATCACCATACAGATTATACAAATAAATATTTTTTTTGGATGGAAGAAGATGAGCAACCTTTGAATGCAATCTTTGATTGCTTATAACTTCTTCGTTTTTTAATTAATTTTTATTTCACTTTCAAATTTTGTATCAAGTGTAGTTTTACATTTTTATCCGTAATATGGCCAATTCGACATCAGGATTATCCCCTATTATAGACCGTAAAAATTAAGGAAATTTTTTAATGTAATTTACATAATATCCTCTGAATGTGTACATAAATTTTTCTATGCATAAGGCGATTCTAGATACCTTTAACAAACTATAAGATTTAGAGCTAAGAAAATTTTAATATTTAATTTATGGAAGCAGTTAAGGGTTAAATTTTAAAAATTATCACCACACAAATTATATCATGTAAAAAAGGATTGCAAATAAACCTTCAAGATATTGTATGTTAGTTCTTGTAGTGAAAATATTCACACCCCTACTTTCCTTACTAAATTATTTCCTAGTTAAATTGTTGTTACTATGCTTTAGTTTAAACACACAATACATTCAAAAAGGATTTAACATTGTGTCAAGTGAATTAAAACACTAACACAACAAACTTAGTTCTGAGTTCAATGAAGAGCGAATTCTAGATAAATTATCAATCAAGTTTGTAAGTTAAGATAGGGGCAAGTTCATATGAACAGAAAAATGTTATTAAATAATTCATTCAGAGCCTTTAAGTATGACTAGCTCGATTCAAGGCTAAAAAAGTCATACTCATCAACAATTATTTACTTTGTCGATATTTATAGGCAATTTTAGTACAGGTATGATATACAAATTACATAATGAACAAGATTAAATTTCGGTAGCGGTAATTTTTTAGAACGTGAGCATGATAAGCTTGAAATAAGGTGTAAGTTATGAAATTTGATAAAGAAATAAAGAGGATATCGCGTGGAAAGGAAAAAAACAGGCTAAAGAAATCGATTTTATATATTTCGAGTGTGTAGATGTTAGTTACTATACTCCTCTTAAACGGCCGGACTGATTTTAATAAAATTTCGTGTGTGTGTGTTCAAGTGGATTCGATGATGGTTTAGATTTATAACTGTTTGGTCTATTACAACTGTTTTTGAGGATTTCGCGCCCAAAAAACTAAACTTCATTAAATGGTGGAAGCGCATATAAATCATATATTACATTATAATACAACTTACTATGTACTATGTATTTTTAATAGTATTGAGATATTATTTATTAGTCAATAGGTATAATTTAATAAAAGCTATATGCGATGAGTTTTGCAGGATGGCTTTATCGGCTTGGGTTTAGTGTGCCTGAGAGGATGGACTAATGGGTGGTCTTAACCGACTTAGCGGGCAGGCTAAACAAAGTTTAGATATTAATGAATTGGTATACACCTCATACACCGTAAATTCAATTATAAATAATCTAAAACTAATTTTGAATACACATGCTGAAAAAATCTTGTCTTGTTACTTTGTGACCTGGCTCTGCTTCTAGCTTGTTCTGTGTTCTTAGAATCTGATATTTAGTGATTATTTCCCAAAATCACACACACAGTGTACCCAACACTGGTGAAATGGTTGTTTTGTAGTTATAAAATGGCGTTTAAACTTTCAACGACAATTATAATGAAGTTTATTTTATATATGTATCAAAAACAAATAATTAATAATATTTTAATAATATTATAAATGACTTTAAATATGATTTGACTAACACAGAAGAGGAATGAACATTTCGAGATAAATTTACACAAAACACACACAATGTAAGAAAAAGAACACGATTTGAAAATTGTTATTTTGTACAACATGTCTTCAACGTTTCTTCTTTTCACACAGTTTTCCCCACATAAAAGGGTGTGGAAATCTTTCACTAACTAACTGTTTTAATAATTATTATTAGCTGGTTAAACTTTTCAACACTGCCATAAACTTATGAATTAATGTGAGTAAATTATGAGATTGTAGATCGTTAAAATCTTTCCTCATATCAATAAAATCATGAAATAGTATGTTGAAAAGAGTGTTCTAAAATTAACGCAACAAGTAATTTTGATTAAATAGGTACACAGGCTTTTAATTAAGTTCTAAATTTTAATTCATAGTTCATAAAATATACACTATTCGTTGTGTGATAAAAAAAACTTTTCACAAAAAGAAAACCGACTTCAAAAGAAAAACTTTTCCAAAACAAATTAATATGCACTTAAAAATAAAAAAATAACGATAATATAATGTAATTAAAATTATTGTTATTTTTGGAATCGGTGTCAGTCGAGGAAACAACTCTTATAGAACAGTTTGCTACATTAGATGGATGACACTGACTCCAAAAATAATAATTTTAACTACATTATATTATCGTTATTTTTTTACTTTTTAGTGCATATTAATTTGTTTTGGGAAAGTTTGTCTTTTGAAGTCGGTTTTCTTTTTGTTAAAAGTTTTTTTATTTTGTGATTTTTAGTGAATTTGAAGTACACTAACTAATTTGTCACTTAAAAAATAATCATCGAAATCGGTTGGCGTGATATTGAGTTAATCGTCCTCTTGTCGTGCATACTTAATCCAAATTTAAGACTTTTATGGTTTTCTCATGGATGCCGTTGTCAAAACTGGAATTCAAAAATGAAATGAAGAATCATAAAAATCGGTTCACCCAGTCAAAAGTTCTGAGGTAATACACATAAAAATACAGTCGAATTGGTAACCTTTTGTTTGGAGTCGGTTAAACAGACGGTGGAGGGGACAACTGAATCGATCGCAGCCGTTGCTCTCTTATAAAATTTGCAATAAATCATCACACGTTTAAAATATCACTATTTTTCAATTGTTTACATGTAATTAGTATAGTAAATGTCAAATAAAATTATTGAATAATAACCATTTATTTTATTTCTTGCATTAGAAAGTGTTAAAATAAAATACGAAATTGCATAAATAATATTTCTTAAATGTAGTAGAAAGTAGTATTAAATTTTTTATTTAAACCATATACAGAATCCATAGTCTTATATATCCGTCCATAAAATTATATTAGTAAAGTAGTGAGTGATGGAAACTATGGAAACTCCTAAAATAAAACTCATGCACGGTGCGAATAGGATTAAAGTAGAGTATATCTAATGAAATTTACCATTCCTATCTATCATTTAGATACAACTTTGCAAACCGTTAATAGTTCGAATTATAAGGATTTAAAGTTTTGCAAGTCTAAATATGAAAGTGACTTGAGCAGTGCTGTGTTGTTTTTTTCTGAATAACTTTATTCATTTACATAAATTGTGTCAAAAAAAGTTTTTAACAAATCAAAAAATATGAAAATAAAATATATTTTAATTAAATTAAAATTATTATGCTATTTTTGTTTATTTAATTCTTGAAAAAAGGTTTTTCATTCAATATGTTATTTAATTTAATTAATTTTTAAGTTAAATTATTTTTAAAATTTTTAGTTTCCATGAATATTAATTATTATTTTTAGGTTTCCTGATTTTACGTAAAAATTGAATATTTACATTTTTATTCAACGAGATGATCTTATCAAAATAAAAAGATTAAAAAAGGAAGGATGGATATCAAAGCAAGTAGAGTTAACATTAATTTCAAACCGAGATATGTGGCTGTGGGATAAAAAACTCAATTTATAATACCCTGTTAAAAAATTCGGATTCATGAATCGTAAATTTCGGATTCAAACTAAAGAAACATATTTTTCGTTAAAATTATTTAAGGATTCACTTCTAAAATGCCTACTTCAAATGAAAAGAGACTGGTTTGCCCACATTTTATAGATATTGTCACCGTTTAGCAGATAAATGCACTTGGAATACCATGACTAATCCGAGCTTTACGATTCATGGAAAAATTGTATGGCAAATTTATATTATAATAGCATGACCCGTTCGTAGTTGCAGTGCGATACCCGTGGCTAAAAAGAAGCTGGAGAAATAATATATAAGTGATACAAAAATATTTTTTTATTTACACGCAATTTTATTACAAAATTAAATTTACTAGGGGTAAAACTAGCACGAGGGGTAATTATGGAGTTTGATAAAAGAATAAGGAAGCTCTCGCGTGGACAGGAAAAAACAGGCTAGAAAAACAATATATAAGATTGTCCCAGGGGTGTGAAAAATAATTTCTGTATTTGTCTAAAAAGATGTTTAAAATCAGAAATTTTCGCAGCTTTTTTGCGAGAATGTGCACGATTTAGCGAAGTATATATAATCGCTCTCAGTTGTCAGAATTACTTCATCATTACCTTATTTCAATAATTCAAAATCAAGCCATCTTGAAGTCAAATTTTTTTCGTGTCGTTGCTAGCACTTATACCATTAAGTATTCTTTAATCATTTCCAAAATCTCTAGTGATCACATTCGTAGTTCTAGTAAATAAAATTTTTTATAAAATAAAATTGGTAAATAAATTTATTTTCAAGATGCGAAATCAGTAGTATGTCTAAATTAATTTCAACTTGACCGAATACACAAAAATAAAATATATTATATTATGTCTTGTGCCAATTTTGAAATATTAAAAAAGATTATTGAAAATGTAATTGAAGTCAAGTTCAACTTGTGAGATATAATATAAAATTAGAAGACATATATAACGTACACTGGATATACGAATAAGATAAAAACAAAAAAATATAATTTAAACGCCACATAGCCTCCGTGCTCAAAGCAAAGCTTCTACATTTATGGGTCCAGGATATTTAAACTAAATTTAAAATCGATTTAAAATCGAACGAAAACTTTTTTTTTTAAATTAGATCATCCATGATTCTGCCAAATAGACTGAACTTAGTCATTACTAAATTGAAATGTTTGGGATAAAATGAAGAAAGAAGAGAATTATTTACTTTTAATATAATTTTTTTCTACGAGGGGAATAGATTGATACTAGTTTTAAACAACTTTTTTACAAAAAAAAACCAACTTCAAAAGAAAAACTATTCCAAAACAAATTTATATGCACTAAAAGTACAAAAAAAATACGATAATATAATGAAGATACAATTAATGTTATTTTTAGAATCGGTGTCAGCCAAGGAATCAACTGTGACAGAACACAGTTACACAGTTACATTACACGCTACATTAGCTTGGCTGACACCGACTCCAAAAATACAATAATTGTAACAACATTATACAATCGTTATTTTTTTACTTTTTAGTGCATATTAATTTGTTTTAGAATAGATTTGCTTTTGCCGTCGGTTTATTATTTGTAAAAAAATATTTTTTATTTTGTGAATTTAGAATACACTAACTAATTTGTCAAAAAGAAAAGAATCATTGAAATCGATTGGCGTGATATTGAGATATTTGTCCATTATTCACCCACATACTTAATGAAAATTTAAGACTTATGATTTTCTTATGGATGTCATTGTCAGAACTGGATCAAGTTGAAATGGGATCACAGGGGAAGCATCAGCTTTCAAATAGAATCAAGATCGGTTCACCTAGTCGAAAGTTCTGAATAAGTTTGATTGGTGGAAAGTGGTTTTATCCGAAATATTGATTTTGTCACACAAAACGTTATTGTTGCTTGTACCGTTTGGTCTTATACCGTTTTTGCTGCTTTAATGGCGGATAATATCGATTCTAATTACTATAAAAACAAACAATATTTGTTTCTATCTGTTTTTAGAAAAACAGAATTAATTATGGGGTTATTGTAATAAGCTTAGCAAATGACGTCAAAAACTATCTCTGAATTCTCTGTCTAAAAAAGATAGTCAGCCATGAGGGCTGTCGACGGATTTATAAACATATATCATATATATGTTTTATAAACATATTAACAAATCATAAAATTGTCTTTCAAATTTTAAAGTTACCAAAGATCAGAATCATTAAGTTAAGTCAGAATCATTAAGTCATTTAGATCAGAAACCATAAGATTTTACCCTACCAAATTATATTTATTATACATATTATTTAACATATCGTCTTACGCCCCTTATAGTTTTTACTTTAAAAATCATCGATATTTCCTATTTACGTTGGGATGTAATTATTATTAATGTTTATACAGAGGTTTAAACCTAAAATTATTAGAATCGTTTTTCAATCTTAATATTTAAGTACTCTAGGTTAGTAGTAATAGATAATCTTGTCTTGTCTTCTCCATAGAGTGTCAAATACATATAAGCCAACGTAACAAATACTATCGAATAGTTTTTGGCATTAATCCAATTTCCTTTTTATTATGAAAACATGAAGCAAAAAACTATATAATATCATATATCATATATTGGATTTGATAAAAACCATGTAATAACCAAGCTCAATTTTGTTTTTTCATTCATTTTTCTTTTTCAAAAACATATTATCGAGTGGTTTTCTCTTATAAATATTAAATCTTTACGTTTAATAAATAACAATTTTCACGTTTTATCCTCTTCTACGTTCTTTCTATGCACAAAAATATTTAATCATTTTTCAATTAGAACATTTTTTTTTTTTTTAAATTTTTTTATCAGTTTGTCAACGTTAGTAGTCAACCCTCAGTTGGTTAAGGCGTATTCAATTCTTTTCGCGGTATGCCTAGGGTAGCGGGTTCGATTCCCGCCGTCGCAACAAAAATTAATTTAATTAATAGTTGAGCTGGTTTAGTGCATGGTATATGCATGAAGAAGGTGCACTCAGGATTTGAAAAGCTGATAAATGAAAGTATCAGTGGAGAAAAGTGGTAAAACACATATATGGTATCACAATGGGCTTCTATAGCCTAAGTGTGTCTCTCGTGGACAGTCAATAAAACCTTACCTAATCAACACTTTGTGAATTACTGAAAATGGGAACTTAATAAAGGAATTATATTTTAATAAATCAGTTCGGACTTCTTAGTACTAGTTTTAATTTTTTTGCGCACACATGTCTTTTTTACACGCTTTTATAAGCTTGGTATCTATTTTTCTACGTAACGGAATCTTTGAACGTGATTTTCACGCACTAGAAATAGTTGAATTGAATTGAAACTTTACACCCTTATCAAGGGCCGATGGCAAAACAATAATTTTTGTTTGTTTTTCCATAATAGTTTAAAAAAATTAACAACTCGCTTTTCTACCAAACTAAAGTAATAGTAGAAAATAATTTCAATAAGTTCAAAAAAGAAATAGAGTTATTCAGAAAAAATGAAGAAATTTTATTGTAAAAAAGCGTGGAGTGCTTTCTAAGATACTTTATAATGACATAACATTGTAAATATTTACAATAATTGAAATCAGGCACCACCACTGTTTTTACGATAAAATGTTTTCTTTCATTACGTGATTCGATGTTACAGTTTAAATGTTAAATGACTTTGTTTTCATGAAATGGAACATAAGTTCATAAATACAACCCGTTAGATATTTTTCAAGAGACGTGTATTCAGGGCATTTATGCTTTTTATCAAAGTATATTCAAATTGATCATCATTGTATTTAAAAATGAATAACTTCTAACAGTATTAACTTCTTTGTACTGTGGGTATTATTAACGCCCCAATTAGTTATCGCATTCTTTATTAGAGAATCTACTTAAAACGATAAACAAACCTCATGTTTATCAAAGTTACCAACGAAGAATTGTTGAAATGAAAACTTCATATATAGCTATTTGATATTTTCTTTCGAAACGATAGGTAAGCATAAACATACAAACACAATATACGCGCACACATCGAAACAACTAAAAAGAGAAGATGTTGCACCTTGAATTAAAAATTAAGTTTTAAGAGCCCATTTTTTTAAAATATCACAAATATCGCGATATTCGTGTTCAGCAATCCCAAAAATCCCCGTGTTACGAGTTTGCACCGATTATAAAACGAATTTCTCGAAAACTCCGAGAGACGATGGTGATATCTTTTAAATTGGGCAATAGATACCTCGGAGACCAATTTACGGAGACAATTCCACGATATTCATGTTCAACGATCCCAAAAACCCCCGAGTAACAAGTTTGGAATCATTTTCATCACTATTAACCGAATTGTGAATTTAGCATATTTACGGTTAATCATATACGCAAATTGCATATTTCATATTCATATTGCTCATAAATCAATTTTTCAAACAACAAAATTTCCTGACGCTCTAACGAATCGAATGCTGAAAACCGCCTTAAAGTTCGACTTACTGTTCAAATTTTCCGTTGTATGACATTGTACATAACAATGTCATATTAGGTAGGTACAGAAAAGAAATAATATTGTACCCTAGGTACTACATTTTACCTTAAGTGTATAAATATAAAATCTATTTTATAGTCGGAACACGCTACACACAAAACGTAAACGAATTTTAAGAATAATCCATCTCTAAACGATGTGGTATTCTTAAAGAGTGGCTTTCCTCTTGCTTGTTAGTGATTGGAATTTTAACTTAGAAAATCGAATTTATAGAGAGTAGAAAGAAAGATATATATTATGTTTTAAAAAAAAAATAAAAATAATATATAATATAATATCAAAATCCTATAGAAAAGCATGTGTAAGGAATACACGAATACAAAGGATATTATTCAGCCCTGGTTACAAAAAAAAAAAAAAAAAAATTGTGGTGTAAAGAACTCACATATCCTCTAATAAAATTTCTTCTAGAAGGATATTAAACAAAGTATGAGAAAAAGATTAAAAAATTTTATACAAACGAAATCTCTTTTTTCTAAAAATAAACTAGGTTACTTTTTAGGAAAATTAAATAGTTTAAAAGTAAATGTTTTTTCATTTTTTTAAAACTATTTTAGTATTTTAAGTTTAGTCCCAAGTTTGTAACGCTTAAAAATATTTTTGCTACAAACAAAATTTTAATATAGGTGTTCATAAAATCACCTCATTAGTCCACTTCCGGTTGTCTGTCTGTCTGTCGTCGTCGTCATCTGTCCGTCTTTCATCACGATCAAGCTGAAATTTTTATAGCGTGCTAGGGACGTAAAAAGTAAGGCCAAGTTCGTAAATGAGCAACATAGCATAGCATATTGGGTCTTGAGTCCGTAGGACCCATCTTGTAAAGTTTTAGAGGTAGAACAAAAATTTAAGTGTAAAAAATGTCCCTAAGTATATAAAAATAAGCAACTTATGTTTGGAATATTTTTTCGTAAACATCACTGTTTACCCGTGAAAGCGCAAATTATGGGCAAATTGTAGAGTATGTTATTTATGGGAATATCAGTTATAAATGTATGACATTTTATTTTTATTTTTATTTTGTTACGCAAATTGGATCTTAAAGTTGTTTTTATTATCGATGAAAGAAGCAAAGCTGATACGAAACTGATAAACAATGCTTGGAAGTTTACATACTTTAGGGTTAAACGGACAAAAGTCTATGTATATAAAATTATCGTGAATTACGATTAATCTTAGTATTGTATAGATATAAATGGTGCCAAGGTTTAAAAAAAATCGAATTCGTTGTATTTCGAAGTAAGCGTGATCGAAAATTATCGCAGTTGGCTAGAAACGTTTTCTGACGAGATTCTTACAATTGATGCAAATGGAATCCCGATCTATTTTTCTGAATAAGTACTTTTCTATGAAAAGAAAAACTGTAATACAAAAACTTTTTATAAAACAAACAACATTTAACACTACATGAATAGATTTAATAAATTTACCACATGAAAGGTCAAGAATATAAAATGCAGTATGAAAAATCCTTGTTTAGTTGAATTACCTTTCTTGAAATCTTTTGTCGTGGTTTTCTGAATGTATACAGCTCAAAGATAACATACAGAGATTTCATAGCATGGAGGTAAAAATATTGAAATAAAAACATCTCTCCGTGTATCATACATACATTCTCTATTCTCTATATATTATAAATGCGAAAGTAAGCATGTTTGTTTGTTTGTTACGCTTTCACGCTAAAACTAGCGAATAGTTTTTAATGAACTATACAGGAATATAGCTCATACTTCTGAATAACACATGAGATATAATTTATAAAGATATATTAATTTTAAAAAAAATTAAAAAATTAATTTAATTTGACATTACCATAAATTACAGATTTCTGTAAAAGTAGTCAATTGACATTACCATAAATTATTCTTAAAGTCAATAAATAATTACGACTATTATACATTTAAAAAAAATTGAAAACCATACATATATTTTACCTGTATAAAACAATCCTTACCTACCATTATTTCGAGTGTTATAGAAACGGGATAAGCGAGAGGAATCTTTATCAATCTTTACTTTTAAACCCAGCGAAGCGGGTGGGTATCACTCTAGTACAATATAAAAACTAAAAAATTAAATTATCACAAAGACGGTAAGGAAAATGAATGAGCTGCTTCCTAGCTTCCATCCATACCTAAAAACCAGGAGAAAATACACACGACAGACACACATCTTTCGAAAATAATTCTACATCAATAAAAATAAATTTTTCTTATTTTTTTTATATTATTTTTTTATTTATTTAGAAAAATAAAAGTATTTTTTTATTTTATTTTTATTATTGATAAATTTTCACACGCATTGCAATAAAATAGAAAAATTTATTTTATATTGTTCTGTATATTTGTATTTGATTTTTTTATTGGAGATCGTGGTGGTGGTAACGTTTGGCTTAGATTTTTTATTTGGCAATATTTATACAATTTCATTGGTGTGAATTTTAATAATATATAAGAAAACATCTTTTTTTTCCGAAAATAAGTTTACCTTCAGGCTAAACTTTCAACTGTATTTAGGATCACCTTGTTAAAATTTGAAAGTGAAATTAAAATTGCCTAAAAAACGAAGAAATTATAAGCATTCAAAGATTATTAATTGCCCATCTCCTTTTAGATATCGGACAATAACGTCGCTAACCTATAATACTTTTGTCCTCTTTCTTTATTTAAGAATTTTAAACATTTCTGCCCGTGCAGTGAGAGTAATTGTTCACCTGCGATAAATAAAAAGTGATAAATGAAATTTCAAGCATATTACTTTCTGATTTAAAATGTTGTTGCTTTGGAACCATTAGCAGAAAATGTCTTCAATAAATTTTACTTTCGATATTATATTTTAAATTTCAAATAAAGTGAACGTTATTGAATGAAATTTTTAATTTGGAAAATAAATTATGAGTTCACTTAATAGCTGTAAGAAAAAAATTTATGCAAATTTATTGAAATTCATTTGCAGAGACATTTTCAGTTGATGCGTTTCCAAACATCCAAACAATTTATTTAAAGTTTTTATACCATGTATATATGAAATATACATAGTATTATAAGTTTAGTCCCAAGTTTGTTACGCCTAAAAATATTGATGCTACAAAAAAAAATTGGTATAGGTGTTCATAAAATCACCTAATTAATCCATTTCCGGTTGTCCGTCCGTCCGTCCGGCCGTCCGGCCGTCCGGCCGTCCGTCTGTGGTCACGATTACTCAAAAACGAAGAGAGATATCAAGCTGAAATTTTTACAGCGTGCTTAGGACGTAAAAAGTGAGGTCAAGTTCGTAAATGAGCAACATGGGTCAATTGGGTCTTGGGTCCGTAGTACCCATCTTGTAAACCGTTAGAGATAGAATAAAAGTTTAAATGTAAAAAATGTTCCTTACAAAAAAATAAACAACTTTTGTTTGAAACATTTTTTTGTAAACATCACTGTTTACCCACGAGGGCGTTAATTAGGTACAAATTTTATAGTATGTATTAATATAGGAATATCAAAGTGAATATCTTTTGTTATTTACATGACGTCAAAAAAAACAAACGATTGCGCATCAACATTTGCGCATTATATGAGAATATCAGTTAAATATGTCAGATATGTATGTATGTGAAATGTGACAGAGTTATCAACACTGCCTATACATGGTATTTCAACAATTAACTCAGTCAATTGTTTGTTTTCACTTGTTTGAAATAAATTCAATGATAAATTTTACGTAAGCAAGAATATACAACAGCGAAATTTTATTTACGTCATTACATTTTTGGACACTATGTAGTCACTGAACTTTTTGTATGTCACAAAAATTCTTCGCAATATCGTACTCGACACAACATTAAAATTTATTTTGTTATTAATAAATGAAATTTATTATTTAAATTTGCATTAAAAGATATTTTTTCACATTTTCTTTTTTACATTGCAATATTTATTTTTAGATTTTTCAATGGAGCGTTTTAAAGTTTATGATATTTTCAAAAATCTTGTTTATATTTTTAGGCACAATACACTGAATATAATCGTGACTAATGACCAATTAACTGTGCTATTTTTAAAATGTGAACAAAACAAATTTTTGTAAATGCAAACGTCTTTCTGCTTGAATTTTTGGTGTTAAATATAATATTTAGAAAAAAATAGTCACAAAATTTAAAGAGATATTTATTTGAAAGGTTATTTGAGTGTTTTTAGCTATATTTTAAGAAAATCTACTCAGCCTTTTGAAGATCGTTATCCTTTTTTCTAGGTGTTTTCGGATACAGAACTCTAAATTCGGACTTGAAACATAGTTGCGGACCCTCTCAATAATTCGGAGTTGCTATGTCATACACATGACACACTAAATGCACAGATACACGTGTCAATCTATGTATCTGTTTGTCTATCTGTGGCATCGTAGCTTTTAGACGGATCTACCCAATTTATTTATTTTTGTACATAAAAAGGGTATTTGATCGAGAGTTTTCTTAACTATGCTTCAAGTGCGAGCTTAGAATTCCTAACTCGATAATAACTAGAAAAGATGTTATTATCTTTTGGAGGATGAATTTAGAAACATTGCTAAGAACACTACGATGCCACAAATGGAGGAGCTACGATGCCACAAACGAATCAATGAGAGTGTCATCGAAATTCCCAAACGGATGAACTGATTTCAATTTTTTTTTTTTTTTGAAATTTTATCTAGTGTCCTCTAAACTATGTTAAACGAAGCGATCACAACTAATTTTATGCCGAGGGTATATTTAAATATTTATTTAATATTATTATTAAAAACTTGATATTTAAAATCAAAATATAATTATAATGAAATGATTACAATGTATATAATATTATATAACAATGTAATAAATAATTTTGTACCCAATTAATTAAATAGAACACATAATAGAGATAGCTGTATGTTATAACGGTGTCATCTTCTGCACATCATAAATAAAATAGTTTTTTAAGTATTACTAGGTCAGGAACAAAACTCTGAATTGTTTATTATAAGAGACCGAGAGCTTAAAATAAAGCGAAATTCTTAGCTTCGTAGAGCTGAGAAACTTTTGTTTTAGTAAAATGAAGTTTTAACTGAATGTAAAATATATAGAAATCATGAAAAAAGCAGATAGTTTGAAACTGTCAAAAGGGTTGGGAAACCAATTTATTTTTTTACACTTTCGTTCTGTTTTCGATACTTTCAATGGTTGTAAGCTTCCAGACATTAAAAAAAATTAAAACCTCAATTGTTTTAATGATCAAAATTTAACTTATACTCCAATCATCTTAGGGTTTCACCTTTTTGATCTAACGGAATAAGGTGAATTGTATAAAAATTTATTTTTATACTACCTAGAAATGTTGTTTCAAAAGTCAGATATGGTAGCGTATGTACACACGCAAATTCTCTACAAATTTTGTCTGATTTTTGTTTTGTACGTTGAACCGATTTTGAAAAAGAGGACGCCGAAGATGGTGTGATCACCGTAACGTACTTCAGTGCTGGGTCAATATTTATAAATATAAGGTAAATAATTATTTAAGTAGTATTTAATGACTAATTAGGTAAAAATACCGTATAATAGACAGAATCCATCGTGAATCCCAGTTTATTATGCGGTTTTTTACAAAATTATTCATTAAATATCACTTTAATAAGTATATAATATAATATTTTCATAAATTTGGGCTGTTTATAAATCTATTTTATAAACGGCCCAACTTATAAAAAAAGATTTCAGACAAAAAGCCAAAAAGGCAAAGGAAACGGGATATTTTAAAAAAAAACTGTTTTTTTGCGACCTTTGACCTTGAATATCTAAGGATGCACTCACATGACCACATGTATTTATGAGACAACATTTGTACCATAAAAATTCAGCTTATTTCGCTAGATTCCGAAGTTGATCACTTTTTTTGACTTAGGCGATCGGGTTATTATTATTTTTTGTTTGTGTACTAAATTTTTGCAGACTATAAACTTCCAAGTATTTTAGTTATTAATAATCGTATAGAATAACGTACATATAATGAAAAATATTTTTTCAATTCTTTATCAACTTTCCAAATAGCTAACGAAAGTAAGAGTAGAATTTTCGCTTCAGTATGGGCTTATGGTCTGTTATATGTGATAATATGTCATTTTCGTCTCTCCTGTGTTTCGACCACCAACCATGCTCTCGGTCCTCGTCACAATATTTAACAACGTTATAGTGTAATCATTATATTATATTATACATAAAGTATAAAACTTATACAGTTTTAATTTAATTAATGACTAACTGCTTGACTTTTAGAGAAGAAAAACTTTGACATAGTTTTTTTTAAGAAAAAAAGGCGAATAAAGGACATTGAATAAATCTTGAAGGAAAAACTGTCTGACATAAATTTTTACTATAAAGCTTCAATCTGATCCTGACTTGTGATTATGTTACTAAAAATCAGGTTTCGGAACTGAACGAACTAGGGACACACAAGGTTTGTTAGAGAACAAGCCATAAAGAACTGTGCGGGAAAATATTCAAGTTTGCTAACCTATCTGAATTTTGTTTTCAAAAATAACTTTGAAACGAGGTTGGCGTTTCATACGTTCAGGAAAACAATGCGATGAATTCCAGGTGTCTTTTTCAAAAAATAACCGAATGAAACCAGCACATTTGGAAAGCTTTGATGCCACAGGATAACATAGATAGCAAACATCAAAATTTGTACCAAAATATTATGGTAAATATTCATTTAAAACCAAATATTAATCGGCATGCCAAAGTTAGTTGACAATACTGAGATCAAAACTATTTTTCGAACAATATTATTAACTTAAAATAACTATCCAGGTACTTTTTGGCTGGGGAACACGAAGTAGTAAACGAAAGAAAATAAAAACTGGAAATATTTTTGGCACAAAAATATTTTTGAAAAGTCTCATAATTTTAAAATGTCTGTAATATTCTCTTCGTAAATACCTTTCTTGGCCAATCACCTGTAAAAATTTACATTATATTAGTTAAATGAACCACATGTTATTTGATTTATTAATTTGAAAATTCTCAAGGTGATACTATTTTATAATAGCCAAATATCGTGCTATGATCTATTATTTATGTTAAATGTGTCTGTATTACAACTCTAACAGCAATATGCATAAAAAGATTGTATGTGAAAACCGTACTCTACTGTATATAAAAAAAAGCAGGCAAATTGAGAGAATTTCACGTCAACGTCCTGCGAAGTATATTTGCCAAAGTAAGTCGATGTAAAACATTCGCTAACACTTTGACTAACATGGAAGTGGCAACCTCAGCCTCTGTCCCAAAATTCTTCAAATTTGACGCCAAATTCTTGGAGAGTGTCTCCAAATTCTTAAAAATATTGATAATCATTGAGCTCGTGCAATTATCTTCATGTTTATTACTGAACCACACAAGTGTTCACGAGAATGTGGAGATGAAGCTCGCCACATTCGATGGACGCGTATTGACGCCTCGTGTTTCGTTTGACTTACGAGGTATAAAAATCGCCTTTTAAGCAAAGTAAGTTGGCGAGACGAAGTTGAGCGAGATACCACAAAAATCTCCTCTACATTTTCGTTCCCCGCCCGACTTTGTGCTACCTCGCCAGAATGCAGAGGAGGTTTATTTACTGTATTCCAAAATAGGCAATGAATCCATTTGGTCTTAGGCTAAGCCCGCTAAGCGTAGTATTTGACAGTCATTTTAGGGAGGTTGGAAATTTGTGGAACTGTCTTCAAAATCGCATCTACCCACTTTTTGGGGAAATTTTCATGACAGGAGACTGCTTTCAAGATATCTATATCTGCTCTCATTTGAATATAATCTTTGAATATCATGTAGCTGTCGATTTAGATGCGTTCTACCGGGAAAAATGGACCCTTTTTCTCTATACAACCACACGTTGTCATCCATTTTACGACATAAAAACGAATATTCTTTTCCCTCTTTTTAATCTCTCATACCTACTTACACATAAAAATAAAAACTAGCCTGCAGTGCGGACTTAACATACTGTCTAGCAATATCCACATATTATTGTGCACAATATAGATTACCCTTAAGGCATTGATTAGGTTGAACAATATGTTACTAAATTACGTTGAAATATTTGCAATTAAATTTTGAATTACATTTTGATCGTTAATAGATTTATTTTCTACATGTTTATTTTTTTTAATTTTGTTTTTCGTCGAACACAAAATAGTTTGTAAACTGAAAAGCACAAAAATTCAGTAACTATAACAGAATGCTTCATCCGAAGGCTTCAGCAAGACCAACGGTCGAATAGATAAATAAACGGCAATGCCAAATAGAGTAAAATTTGGGTGTACTGAGATGGGAAGGGGTTGAGTGGGATGGATAGGAGGCAAGAGGTAGGGATTAAAATTTTGGTTTAGGAGGATGAGTTCAGTTGGCCTTAGGGGATGGGTTAGCGAGCAGGACAAGCATAGTATAGGTATAAATGAATTGAAGGTACGTTTCTACAGGACAACGTCTATCGGGTCCGCTAGTGTATGAATAAATTTATAAATAAAAATTTTAATCAAATGAAAAATTCATCCCAATGTCACATATGTCAATCAAGTGCTGTTGATGCACCACCACCCTACAACATATACAGACAAACTTGATGTCACTCCACACACTATGTATGTAATTTTCATTTCCAAAAAATAAAGTCATATATTATTATTATTAAATGAATACACGTCTATTTTTAATTTGTCATGAATGTTGTACATTCGTTGTTACACACATGTATACATGTCCTGTTAAATATATGAAAATATATCATCAATTTATTGCTACCTACACGAAAAAAAACTCGTTAGCCGAAGAGCTCCAACACTAAAAACAAATTTCTCCCTCAATTTAAAGTTGATCCAAATTTTGTTTCTAAATTTTATTTAAAAAAAAAAAAAAAAAAAAAAAAACAAAAAACAAACAAACAAACAAGAAGAGTCGTAGACACCCGGTAGGAATTATATTCCTTTAGTCCCAAGTTTGTAACGCATAAAAATATTGATGCAACGAAAAAAAATTTTGGTATAGGTATTCATAGAATCATCTAAGTAGTCCATTTTCGGTTGTCCGTCCATTCGTCTGTGAACACGATAACTCAAAAACGAAAAAGCGCACTTAGGACGTAAAAAGTGAGGTCGATTTCGTAAATGAGCAACATAGGTCAATTGGGTCTTGGGTCCGTAGTACCCATCTTGTAAACTGTTAGAGATAGAACAAAAGTTTAAATGTAAAAAATGTTCATTATACAAAAATAAACAACTTTTGTTTGAAACGGTTTTTTGTAAATATCACTGTTTACTCACGAGGCAGAGTAATCACTACTGTTTGTATATGGTGTTTCAATAATTAACTCAGTCAATTGTTTTTAGAAGCCAAATACTTGTTTGATATGAAAATATGAAAACAATATCTAATTTATCTTAATTTGGAGAGATTTTTGACAGATGTTCAAAGTAAAAAGAAAACCGTGAAGAAATATTTCGACATTAAAAAGGGAGAAGGAAGTTGTGATGTTTGAAACCTATAAAATTCACATCCCGGACACTACCTACATCCATCACATACCAATCTTCAACCCTCTGTCTCAATTTGATATGGCTATGCTAAAGTTTAAAGCGGATTTTCCTCCACCACTCCTCAGACATCTCCAACCAACCCATCAATGGGAATCATTAAATGTAATTATAATACATCCCCACCCCTTTTACTTCTAAGTCAGTGTATCTAAGTTTATATTTTCAGGGAAAATATGACTAAAAACAGACGAAAATTTAAAAAATATATTCTTGATTTATAAAAAAAATATAATTTTTATGTTGGCCATGTTTTTTTTTATTTATTTAAAATTATTTATTTATGTAAAAAAAAGAACACAGAAAAATGAAAAAAATTCAATTAACATTAATCTTATTAGGTATTTATACTTACAGGCAAAGAAACCAGGTCAGTAATGTTCGTTTTGAATCAAAATACATATTACTTAATCATGAGGATTTTGATAAATCGCATTCTTGTTACAGGCTGTCACCTGTGACGTCATATACAGTATATTTATTTTGTACTCATTTTGTAGTAGGTGGAAATAGTTCAGGTAAATAACCTTAAAGCATTAAACTGTTTTTTTTTTTGGTCAATTGAACTGTTGGTAACAGTAAATATGATGATGCATCTTTTAGTCCACTTTTTAAATGTACATTAAACACAAATGAAACAAATAATTCTCGATGATTCGTATCTTATTTCAAAAATAAACACTCCGGCTAGAAATGGAATTGTATATCATTGTATAAGAGACAATACCTTCCTAACGTGTGTAAAATAGCTGAAAATAGACAGAAAATTTAAAAATTGGCCATTTTTCAATTGTTTATATGTAACTGGTATAGAAAAGACATATAAAAATTATTGAATAATAGCAATTAATTAAACTTGTATTGGAAATTGCATAAATAATATTTTTATAACAAGAATTAACATAATAACTTATCTAAATTTGGAAGAAAATAGTATAAAATTTGTAATGTAAACCATATATACAAACCACAGACTTATATGTCCCTCCCTAAAATTATATTAATTTAGTAGTGTGCCATAACCCTGGAAACTCAATAAAACTCATGCACAGTACGAATAGGCACATCCCGTTATATATATCCAACAGTGTGATGAGATCGAAAGAATATTGCTATTACGATTCCCAATAACATTCTATGTGTCAAATACAGAAAATTTTTTTTTTTACTATGGCAAATGAAAAAAACAATTTACCTATGAAATGAAAAAACAGTTTCATTAATAATATATTGATTGATTGATTAAAAAGGTAACTAGAAATTTCCACCATGTCTCTTTTATTGATACAATGTGATATGGTGAAAATGAATGGAGAATTTTTAAATAATGATTCTGTTACCTATTTTATTTCGTGGAATCTTTGGTTGTACATCCTTTGTCCATCCATATCCTTGAAAATATAAAATTTGAATAATGATTCCAATATTATTTGTTTCATTGTAACAGGGTAAATTCTGACGCACTGACAGTTGTTATTATTTTGTTTTCCTGGATTTTCTGAAATTGGACTTTCTATCTTATTAAAAATTGTGTGCATAGCTCGTGTGTAAAATGAGTTTACCTGATGAACTATAAAATTGCATCTACACTTGCATCCTCGTATTTTATATTTACATTCTTAGTCCATATCTCAAAAACTATTCGACCAGTCATCAAATACACCCGATTTTTGTACTTTTTGGGTCAAAATTATCTTATATACTGAGTAAAAATTTCTCGTTTTTTTGCAAAGTTTTTAAGGAATACCCCTTTGACAAAATCGCGAAAATCGCAAAAAAAATTTTGGTTTTTGAATTTAATGAAACTCGGTGGATGGGGTAATTTTGATCCAAAAAGTATAAAAATCTGGGTAATTTATACAATATTTGGATCGATTTTAGTCCGTATGTCAAAAATTTTTCGACCAGTCATCAAATGCACCCGATTTTTGTACTTTTTGGGTCAAAATTACCTTATATACTGAGTTTTATCGAAATTGGAGTTTAATAATTTTTTTTTTTTTTTTAATTTCGAAAACCAAGGCAGATATCGAAAAAATTTATTCTTATTTTCCGTCTACATTCATGAACCGCAAGTCTAAACCTGCCTTGGCGCTCGTACTACCTTAGGATGTCCCTTTTTTTCAAAAGAACATCAAATCAAATCAAAATCATATCAATTAACTTATTAATTTAAGTTATCAATAATAAAAAGAGTCATAATACACAATCAATTTCATTAAAAGAATTTTTTTTATTTCCGTGCGTAGGCACTTCAATAATATTACGAAGGTACTCGTGTTGTTATACACAATGAAATAAAAACAAATAAAAAATTTAATTGTTTAATAATTATTGAAGCGAGATGTAATTAATTTGTAAAGAAATAAAATAATAATAATAATAGAAAGAATGATTATAAATTATTTATAATTAAAAATTAATCTTAAAGTGTGTGTAATAAAAGACACATGTTAGTGTGTTGTGTCATTTATAAATAAAAAACAGTTATTTTTCAATTAATTCATTAAATGTTCAATTAATATGTTCGTTCCTTTTACTTCTATTCTCGTTTCTCTAAAAAAAATTATGAATAGAAGTTTTGTAATCGAGTCAAGAAAAAAACTCCCTCTAAGGTTTCTGATTTCTCGAGAATTTTCGACAAGTATTTATCGAGTTTCTCGAGTACCTCTTTAATTTATTGAAAATATCATGCTATTTTCAAATTTGTTTTACAAATAAGACTGAAAGATGAGCTCAATTAAATCAAATGGTTAATTTTTTGTTATCATAAATTTCCCTTATTAATTAAAAAATTATTAGTACATTTTTAAATATAAAAACTTGTTTAACAAAACAAACATTTTGCTACCAACTTCAACTAAAACTGTCTTTTGATTAAGCAAATCATATTTAACTATCTATACTATTTTTTAACTTGTGCATAGTATGCCAACTAAAATTATACCAGTAACCTGCAAAACTACTCAATAAAGAAATATAAGAGTCTTAACAGCGTCGTCTGATAAGCGGTTTCTTATTTTTAGTGATAATATTTCCGATAACGAAAAAATCTAGATCATTCTCCGTTGACGTTGGCTTAAAAGACAACTTTATACATTTTTTCCAAATAAGCATTCGTTTCTCGGACTCAAATCACTGAAATTCGATTTCTTAAAAAAAAACTTTAATCTGCACTTTCACCCCTTTAATTAAATAACTTAAACTTCACTTAGAGAAAGATAGAAGATTGCCAATTGGTATGTTGCGTTAATTGTTTGGTCCAGATTGCTTTATTTTCTCAGAGATTTTGACTATCACCTTTCATTTGCACAAGCCCAAAATTTCAGCGAACCAAAACGCAATTTGTGTATATGGTTTTTTTTAAAATAGAAGATAGAAGTTTGTGTGGCATCCTTTGAAGTGTTCTTTTCAATTTCAAAGATATTTATAACTGACAATTCAATTATTTAATCTCTTCATCTAACTATTTTTTGTTTAAATTAATGTGAACTTAAAGAAGGACAAATTTTTAAAAGTCGTTAAAATACATTATGTACACAGTGTGTGGAAGATCAGTTGCCAAAGTTTTGTAGCTCTCATACTAGAAGCTTTTTAATCACACAATTCTCAGATGATGAAAAAACTTGTCTTTAACTGCCTAAAATTTCAATATAAGTTTTTGTATTTTAGGTAACTGTGTGTCTTAGAGGTAAAATACTCTCTTCCTAATGCAAGAAATTTAAACACGGCTCTTTGACACGGAAAAAATTTGTTTTTAATGTTATACAAATTTATAAAATCATATTATGGTAAATATTTTCAAATTAGTTTTATAGAAAAACTGGTCAGGGGATATATTATTATTTCTGTGATTTTTTACAACTTTACTAACTAATTATCAAAATTTCCAGTTTCTTAATATAAACAGAATTTCTAATTTGATTTTTCTAATCATCCTTTCAATGCCCCAATTTTTACAACCTGCTCTTAACAATCTTGTCAGTACATTTTGATGTTATTACACAATGTTTAGCTTAAATATTCAAAGACCGATTTCAAGAAATCATGAAGGAAAATATGCCTCAAAAGTGTTAGAACATTGTTCTGACTATGAAACGTAAAGATTTTTAAAGATTTGCACTTTCGGCCCGATTACAAGAATTTTCCTATACTGGGAAGTGTAACTGACTTGAGTCAAGCACATAACATTCGATTTTCCGTCATATTTAATGGTCGTGTGGGGTTTCATGTGTGCTCTAAAGGTTAATTGGCTACGATATAATTAATATGTCGTGTATAGCCTCAAATAAAATATTTTAATCATTATTTCATGTTTAATAATAAAAATTAATAAAATGGACCAATTTTACTGATGATATATTGTCTATCACATTAAAATATAATTTAGATAAATTGATCCGCCAACTAAAAACTAACTCTCTTTTCAATTAAATTGTCATTTACGGCTATTATTATTATTATTATTATTATTATTATTACTATTATTATGATAATGGTTTTGACAAACAGCATGCGAGTAATTGGTTTTACAGCTTTTGTCGTCTGTCGTTATTATTAATATTAATATTTTTTATTTTATATATTTCATTTATACATATTTGTTTGAAATTAATAATTTTAAACAAATTAATTTTGATAGATTGTCATTTATTGTATGCCGATCAAACAAAATATTGAAATTAACAATGAACAAGTGAAAACAAACAATTGACTGACTTAATTGTTGAAATACCATGTTAAGGCAGCGTTGATTACACTGTCAAATTATACATACATACATGCCACACATATCTAACTGATATTTTCATATAATACATCCGATTCAATTTGGGCCTAATTTGCACCTTCGCGGGTTAACAGTGACGTTTACGAAGAAATGTTTGAAACAAAAGTTGTTTATTTTTTTATAAGGAAACTCAAACTTTTGTTCTATCTCTAACGGTTTACAAGATGGATCCTACGGACCCAAGACCCAATTGATCTATGCTGCTCATTTACGAACTCGACCTAAGCACGCTTTAAAACTTTCAACGTGATATCTCTTTTCAGTTATCATGATGACAGGCAGATGGACAACCGGAAATGGACTAATGAAATGATTTTATAAACACCTATAGCAAAATTTTGTTGGTAGCATCGATATTTTTAAACGTAACAAACTTGGGACTAAACTTAATATACCTTGATATATATTCCATATATACATGGTATAAATATATTATGAAGAAGTTATCATAAAACGCAATGATTAAATAGCTCACAAATACTAGTTTTTACAATTATTTCCATTTTCGGCATTCCATTATGAAACCACAATAAATTCCAAAAAACCACAATAAAAAATTTTATGATAATCGCTTGGATTTTTCGGACTAAAAATACTATAACTTAGAATTAAACAAGCTGTTAGCCAAAAGTGGAAACATATAGGTATTTATCATCTCAAAATAAGCAATAGCTCCCTCTAGAAGTTTGCTCGGAACACTTCGTTCAAGAGTAATTAAGGTATTAATTTGAGAGGTCAAATACTTGTTTTATTCTTTAAAGAATTTAATGTTATAGCTACTTTTACTTTTTACTATAAGAATTAATTGTAATATTAGTTTAACGAAGACATACTTCTGATTTAGTATTCACCCCAATATGTGCGTGTACATTACCTACATTTGGTTTGATCAGGATTTTTATTATGACATAACATAAAAGGTCCTTGTACTTGAAATTGTTTCTTGTATCTTTAACTTCGAATAACTCACTTTCACAACTCAAAATTTTGACAAAAAATACAAATTTACAATTTTTTTCCACATTCTCAATATTCATGGCAAGCTGAATCACTTGAAAAAACTTTAATTACCTAGGTGACCAAGGTGAAAATGGTCGCTTTTTGGTGTCGTTTTACACTCTTTTTTGTTTTGCCTCCCAACCATCAAACAAATAACCATAACGTGCGATAAGAAATATGGTTAAGCAATATTCGATTTTATCTGATGGTTTAGGCAATACTTTATGTTTGTACTCTCATTGATATTATTATTCTTTTTTGATAAGGGGGTTTATTTTAAGCTAAAACCGCGCTAATCTGTATGGAATAAAAGTTAGGTAACCGATTTTACCCTTCTTGTTTCAAAATTTAATATACAGTTAGCAACTGTGGTACTTGAATCTACGTCGATCAACTCTAGCTATAGTTTTAGCACTTTTGAAAGCTGCCATAAAATGAAATATGTTTCAATTATGTTTAAATTGCGAGTGGATATTTTATATGATAAATGTATATGTAAAGATGTAAAATAAAATTAATAAAGCTGTTTTATAAAGCACTTTTTACAGTCACTAACCTATCCGAATGTAATTAAAAATAGATGAAGAATATCATCTTTCTTTTTGTTCTATTAATTAATTCAATCATCCTTCAAAAGTATTCCAAGAATAATTTGAAAAACGTTTATTAAGATATTTAGTAGAATAACGAACCTTAAATTTTTTTTGTCGCAAAATGTAATAATCTCAGAATAATATATGATGATACTCTCATTTTCTCTAATGATATAAAAACTTTCCTTAATGTTTTTTCTACATAAAAACCGAATACCAAAGACAATTATTGTTATAAATTTTCATTACTTTGATCAAAAATGAGAATAAAAAAAAATTATTTTTGTTAAACGCTGACTGAGTGATATGATGAAAATTTCTTATTTAATAAATGTGTCTAGACACAGTTTTTAATGGAAGTATTTAATTGAAGAAAATAGATACAATTTTTGTGTTGCTACTTTATTTTGTATTTATTCAAGATTAATATTCGTAGATTTAATAAATATATCAAGTTGTGAGAGAATTCTTCATCATCAATGATAATAAATTGTAAAAACTTTACGATGGTTTTAAAAGATATTAGTTTGGTATATGCTAATGATAGTCATTTGTAACGTTACGGATCATTGGTCATGGAGCATCAGATCATATACCTACTTTACGAAAATGAGAAAATGACTTAGATATTATTTATGAAATAGATTTAGGTTTTTTATTTTTTTTGTTTTTAGGAAATTTACCTCAATCATATGAGATTGATAGTATTCGTTACATTAAAGCGAGACATTTACAGTTAAATGTTTTTAAAAATAAAAAATGTGCAAACTTTGAAGTGATAAAAAACACTTAAGGTTTGAAAAATATATTCGATACAGTAAATCATTTAAAAATACATAAAAATGTACAAAAATTATAAAATGAACCTGATTTTTTGGTAAAAATTACACTTTCAATTTTAGCGGAAAAGGAGGTAAAACACATATATGGTATCACAATGGGCTCTATAGCCTAAGTGTGTCCTTCGTGGACAGCCAATATTACCTAACCTAACCTAACCTAACCTAACCTTACCTTACCTACGCTTTCTATTCTTTTAACAAAACTCCAAAATTGAAAAAAACAAATATTGTTTCCAATTTCAGTTTCCAATGTAATTTTGACCCAAAAAGTGCAAAAATCGATCGATGATTAAAAGCATGGTTCTCGAGATATTGTCCATAATCTCGTACGAATCGCGATTTCTTTAATTGATTTCAATCAGTTTCTAAGGAAATAATCAAATGAACGAACTTTTAAATAAATGTGAACTTGGATTCGTTATTAATCTAGAAAATCTAAAAAACGAGACATAATGTTTTAAATTTTTCAATATTTTAAGTTTTCGATTAAAGGACAAGTAAAATTTTAAAAATCTCAAAAAAATTTTTCTAGCGTATACTTTTCAAAATGTCACCATAGACAAACGACTTATGCTTAAATTTTTTTTTTAAATCCTAGAATATTCTCCTGTAACTAACACCATATTATTTATTTATTTATACGGATAAATACCCAGTTACAAGCCAAATTTATCAGTAAAATCAAAGGCGATTACGTACAAAGGAAAATTGACAAAGAAATCTACTTCACATTATATTCTCCTAACACAAAGGAACGCAATAAAATGATATCTGTGATAGAAATATCGATCCAATGAGAATAGATTTGATAGTAAGAAGTATATAATAAGAAAAGTGAACACACAAATGTAACGAAATAAATACATTTTTCTTATAATATAAGTGACACCAGAGATAGATAGATACTTCGTTTATATAAACATTATTAGTATTTGTTAAGATTTGTAGCTATTTTATATACTCGAAGGTGTACTCAATAATATATGTATATAAAAATATCATAAATGTCGACATTTTACTTAGATTACTAAACTAATACGGATTGCTATACCTAGTGTTCAGTTTACATCTAGGCATAAACCTACCACGAGTCTGACAGAATACATGCGTTAAGCAATGCATCTAAGAAAGAGGTGTTATAGACATGTGTCGAAGCTTCGATACGCGTTGAATTAGTTGTAAGACGCTTCGAGTTGTAAGACATACTTTTGCAATTTTATATAGCATCAATAATACCTCTTTCTTAGATGAATTGTTTAACGCATGTACTCTGTCATAATCGTAATACGTTTATGTTTAGATGTAAACTGAACGATTAGTATACAGTAATTCGGAGTGAAATTTTAACCCCGAACCAAAAAAAGGGTCTTTTAAGTTTTACCGCTATGTGTGTCTGTCTGTCTGTGGCATCGTATCGCCTACACCAGCGGTGCCCAACCTACGGCCCGCGGGCCGGATCCGGCCCGCGAAGAAGCTCAATCCGGCCCGCGAGCTCCTAGTCGGATATTCGTAAATTATTGACCAAATACCGCCTATTTTTTAAATTTATTAAAGTATTTTCTGTGAATTTTATTAACTACAATATTTCTGATATTGTTATATGTATTTTGATTGAATAATTTGTATTTGTACATGACATTGCCGATGTCGACTAGTGCTGCCGCGAGTGGTCGATAGTCGAGGTGACTACAGAGTGAAGTTAGTTATAATCATGGAGAACTTGTGGTAATTATTTCATAGGAGATGCTCACATATGTTTACATTAACTTTTGTGAAAACTTTAAGTTAATTTTTGATAAATAAGTTATTAAAAAATATAAATTTAATTTTGTGAAAGTTTTATATTTATAATATTGAATATTTTTACCCCAAATAATGTCGACGAAAAAACGTAAAGTGGATAGTGAGTGCCGCGTTTTTCAAGAGAAATGGACAAACATGTACTTTTTTGTGGCGCAAGGGGAAAAATGCTTATGCCTTATTTGCAAGGAAAGTTTATCTGTATTTAAAGAACATAACATCAAACGACATTACGATTCCAAACATAAGCAGACATATAACAAATACGTCGGTGTGTGCCGCGAAAATAAAATTACAAATTTACAAAGTGAAATTGGCGGATTAACCAAAGTATTTAACAACGCGAAAAATATTAATGAGTCGATTGTGCGAGCTAGCTATCGAGTAGGTCACATAATAGGCAAAGAAGTTCATCCATTTTCAGATGGGGAATTTGTTAAAAGGTGCTTAATGGCGGTAGTGGAAGAAGTGTGCCCGGAAAAAAAAAGTGCATTCGAATCTGTGAGTTTATCACGTATGACAATGACACGAAGAATAGAAGATTTAGGAAGTGATCTTATGGTACAATTAAAATCAAAAGCAAGTCAGTTCAAAATGTTTTCCATTGCTACAGATGAATCTACGGACGTGACTGATATTGCGCAATTGCTTGTATTCATCCGTGGAATAAATAATAGTTTTGAAGTTACGGAGGAACTTGCTGCAATGAAAAGTATTAAAACAACTACTACGGGTGAAGATTTATTTAAGGAAGTATCCGAAATTTTTGATGATCTTAACCTTGACTGGAATAAATTAACGGCCATAACTACAGATGGCGCTCCATCTATGGTTGGTCGGCACAATGGGCTAGTAGCCAGATTAAGGAAAAAAGTGCTGGAATCAAATGGATCACCGCCGTTGGATATACATTGTATCATTCACCAACAAAATCTTTGTGGAAAAATTTTAAATTTAGATCATGTTATGAAGGTAGTTACTAAATCCGTAAATTTAATAAGATCATATTCTACGAATCACAGAATATTCAAAGAATTTCTTTTACAAATTGAAGCCGAATATGGTGATGTGGTTTATCATAGCGAAATCCGCTGGCTGAGCCGCGGTAGGGTACTACAGCGATTTTTTGATTTGAGACATGAAATTGATATATTCTTTATTGAAAAATCAACTCAGCTCCACGAACTAAGTAACCCTGTGTGGCTGTGGGATTTAGCTATACTCTGTGATTTAACTGCGTATGTAAATGAACTTAATCTCAAATTGCAATGCAAAGACAAACTTATTTCCCATGTATATGCTGATTTATGTGCGTTTCAAACAAAATTAAAGCTTTTCATACAGCAAACGGAAAAAGGACAGTTGACGCACTTTCCGACTTGCACTGCTTTACGTAAAGAAAGGAAAAATGATCATTTTCCAAGTGAAAAAATTACCAAGATGCTGCAATTACTCAGCAAAAGTTTCGAAGATAGATTTGCAGATTTTCACCGGATTAAAAATGAAATACGCTTGTTTGAAAATCCTTTTACAGTGGATGTTTCTACGGCGCCAGGTGATTTACAATTAGAATTAATTGAATTGCAATGCCAAACACCATTACAGGATCTTTTTCGCGAGAAGTCCTTACCAGATTTTTATGCAGCGTTAGATTCTTATCCGAATTTGAGAAACCTTGGAATGAAAATGACAACGGCGTTTGCAAGCACGTACATTTGTGAACAAACATTTTCAACTTTAAAAAGAGCCAAACCAGCGTCTCGCGCTCGACTTTCAGATGATCACCTTCATTCCATATTAAGGATGAACGTCACTCAACTTGAACCAAATATTAAAAAATTAGTTTCTGAAAAACAACATCAGACTTCACATTAATAAATCGTGAGTACAGATTTTGTTCTTTTGAAATTTTAACCTTTTATGATTTCATTTAATTCTAAAAATAAATTAAAAAACGCAACATTTTCATAAAATTTATAAATATTTAAAAAAAATGAATCAGCACAAACATATTCGTGAATTCATTGAAAATGTTGAATTTTTTTCAAAGGTGTTACTAAGATATGCAATTATAAAGAATCCGGCCCGCGAAAACGTATGTCATGATGAATCCGGCCCACGGACAAAAAAAGGTTGGGCAACCCTGGCCTACACGGATGAACCAATTTGTAGTTTTGTGTTGCGTTTGAAAGGTATTTTAATGAGGAGTGTTCTTAGCTATGGTTCAAGTGCGAGTTTAAGGTTTTGTACCCGGTGCTACTAAAAAATAAGAGATGATCCTCAAAATCGGTTCGGTTTGGAGAAGGCTGTAGCAAAAAACGTAATTTAATAGAGAGTGTTCTAAGATACGTTTCAAGTGCGAGCTTAGGGTTTTGTACCAGCAATAACTAAAAAAACAGGCGATGATCCCCAAAAGTGGTTCGGTTTGGAGAAGGCTCTAAGGAAAAACGTAATTTAATGGAGAGTGTTCTAAGATACGTTTCAAGTGCGAGTTTAGGATTTCGGAACCGAAAAATTTCTGGGTGTTTTTGCAAAGGAATGTATTTGTTACAACTTTCTCCTCTACGAATACTCCCTTTGATTCCAACACGTAATTCCGGTATTGTTAAAATGGAAGAAACATTCCGTTTTTAAATTTTACATTATATTAATTTTTTTGTTTGTGTTCTACTGAATGGTTTGGATTCACAATTCAGTCTACTACAATATATTTTTGGTTCCAAATTTTTTATACTTGGTTTGGTTTTTCAATAGACCTTTTCATTGATTTGCTTTTGTTTCGGACAGTTGTCAAAAAATTATTCAACCTAAGAAAGTTAAATATATTTCATCTTTTTCAAGCAGCGATTCGCAAGGTACTTAGTTTTCAATTCTATCGACACTCCCCAAAGACTGCTCCACATATTTTTTTTAAGTAATTTGAACGAAAATGGTCTTAGTTATATTTTAAGTTGGACTTAAGGGTTACGTACTCGATAACAACTAGAAAAAACGCGATGATCTTCAAAAGGCTGAACGGATTTTCTTAAAACATTGCTAAGAACACTCCCGATCAAATTATCTTTACAACAAAAAAATTAATAAATCAAAATGGGTTCATTTGTTTAGAAGCTACGATGCCAAAAACGAATCAATCACGCCATAAAATGTATAAGAGTTTTTTTTTTTAAATTTTCATTTATGGGTTATTTTACAACGCTAGTTTTCTCATACTATCAACTTGCTAAAGTTTCTCACATTTGCATTCAAATAAACATCTATGTTGATAAAATTCCTGAACTAAAATGATATGGTATATTTATTTACAAATAAATAATTTTCCATACATACACACACACATAACATCATAGTAAACACCTCAAAATAAATAACATACAAATTTAAGTAGGTCGGGTGTCGCCACCAACACTTATTTTCTTCATCTTCTACTTGGAATGAATATCTATACTATACGAATACAAATGGAACGACGACTTTGTAAAATATTTTTTTATTTATTTTTTTTATACATATAAATATCGTAGCGTACGTAGAGAGTGTAGTAGGTACAAGTAAATATACTTCAATGTCATTTTAAAAATATGATCCGATTTTAAATAAATATTATACAGGAAAAATAAATATTTATTATTATTAACTTTTCGTACGGATGGGATATAATGTATACAGTGTGTCCAACTAAATCGGATCCATATGAAACACTTTTTTTTATTTTTTAATGAAATTAATTATTCTTGATAAAAGGCCGAAAATGCAAAATGAAATAATCAAATATTGAATTCGTTAAGGAAGTTTGTTGAGATATGTCAATTTTACTCGGAAATGGAGTATTTTATACAATATCGACAATCTTTATTAAGAAAAGTTGATTTTAATTGGAAACTACGGTCAGATTTTGTTATTTTTAACCGACTTCAAACAAAAAGGGAGGAGGTTATCAATTCGACTGTATTTTTTTTATGTATGTCACCTCAGAACTTTCGACTGGGAGAACCGATTTTGATGATTCTTTATCTATATGAGAGCTTCCCGTGTGGTCCCATTTAATTTTGGTCCAGTTGTGACAACGGCATCCATGAGAAAGCCATAAAACTCTTAAATTTCAATTAAGTATTCACGAAAAGAGGACGCATAACTCAATATCACGCCAATCGATGTCGATGATTCTTTTTTTAGTGACAAATTATTTAGTGTACTTCAGATTCACTAAAAATCACAAAATAAAAAACAAAAAAATGAATTAATTAATTGGCACACTGTATGTATTTAATAGAGTGATTCGTTTGACTTGGAAACAACTGTTGTTTCTATGCTTGTTTATCTCAAAAATATTTTTAATTCTATTGACAATTTCCAAATTACAATTACCGCCATTTCTATCAATGAAATACTATCTGTGCTTGATAAATAGTTTATGAAAATATTATAACTTATTCATTAGCTACAAAATGGTTTCCGACAAAGAACTGATTTGTTATATTCGAAAAAATAAAAAATGCGAAAATTGTGATGAAAATCGGTATAAAAAAATATTCTAAGCAACTTTTTCTATTAGTTTTTATCGATATCTCTAACCATCTCTTTAACTAGACAAAATATTATAAATCGGCCATATTTGTCAATTTGTAGTAGGCTAAGTTTAAAATTCTGATTTCAATTAATTAATTAAAAATGATGATATTCCAATTAATAACGAAAATTTGAGGGTCTCATCATCTTAAATGCGACACACTGTATAAAAAGAATACAAATAAAATTTCTTGTCCAAACCCACTTTAACTGCTTTACAGTGAATCACCCTATACATCAAATATTTATTTCCATAAATAATGCATGCACCTTGACACATTTTTATATTCCTTTTTTGTTTACCCTGTGCATATATTTAGACTACGAAGTAAAAGTGTATACATACTTACATACACAATCACGTAGTTAGTGTCTACCTTACAAGCCTTCAGGCCTATGAATACTCTGTAGGCTTACAATAAATAATACTTAATACGAACGGAAATACATACTTAAAAATTATGTAAATTATAATAAAAATAGAACTTATGTGCAAGAATATATTTAAAAAAAAAAAACATTTTCTCAAGTTTTTTTTTTATTTAAATCTTTTTCTCGTATTTGCATGGAAATTGAAAGCCTTACTTTTTTAATTTTTCTGATATCCAAATTAAATTTTGCACACCGAAAATAGATAGGGACAAACTACCTACTTTCCTTATAAAAATGATTTTTCGTCAAATTTAAAACCCTGAAACTCAATATTCAAGTAGCCACTTATTTTTGGGTTCAAAAGTCTTCAGAAAAACGTAAAACAACATTAATAGTATTAGATACTAATTACAATATTTATCGTAAACAAAATAATTATATAAAATAAATTTTACTATAATTTATCAATAAACTAGCTGTGAACTACCCGCTTTGCTGGGCAACATCCCCACTTGCACCCCTCCCTCCACATTTCCTTGCGTGTGATAACAGTTTTGTAATGTACACGTCATGCTCTTTTATTTGATACCCCACTTAGGTATATTTGTAAATATTCGATAATTCCTTCCCACTTTCTCGCTACGTACCTTTCTACCCTCCCAAGGTTAAAAGTAGATAAAAACAATAGATCTTTGAAGCTGGTTGTATATCGTGTCAATATTTTAGCTTAATCTATGCACAACTTTTTTTTTTTGAAGCATACCCCTTTCAACCCCTATTTCAACTCCTTACTCTACTATAATATGGATGTATTATACATAAAAACCTTCCTCTTGAATCACTCTATCTATTAAAAAATCCGTTCCGCATCAAAATCCGTTGCGTAGTTTCAAATATTTAAGCATACAAAGGGACATAGGGACATAGGGACAGAGAAAGCTACTTTGTTTTATACTATGTATTAATATTATATATAAATTTATCAATCCATTCATTAACTCCTTAGCTACTAGACCTACTTAGACGCCAATTGGCTCTATTCATAGCCGTCAAATTGTGGAACAAGTTACAGGTACAAGCAAATTTAATTTTTTCTTAAATCGAAAGCTACTGTGTTGACCTCTAAAAGCCATACCCCCATATCTTGCATTTTTATCTGTTACCCGGGAATAAATATATTTTTAGATAATTTAAGACAAAATCAATGTGTTTGTATGTGTAGGAGCTTTAATTTTTTATTTTTTAGTATCTAATAAATTTTGACATTTAAACTGAAAAAAAAAAAAACGATAGAATGTTTTTCTTACTTTATTACAGTCATTTGTATTCCAAAATGGTTAAAACATAAACCCTTTTGGGTTTTAGACTGTGTATAATGAGTTTTGAATTACTTACAATGGGAATAGGTCGTAAAAATTTGTGTGTACATTCATCACTATTCGAACTTAAAATAATGCTTTAAATACCACAAACAAGAGAAATTACTATTTCATGTTCGTATAGTAATTAACTTGCTAAGGTTATACGATCACTACCAGTATGTCTAACTTATGTTTAGAATAAGGTAGTGATGATGGTTGTAAAAAACAAGGTGATTTTTTCTCGTTTTTAATTTGTATTCTAATTTTTTTCGCAATCAAAAGTGTTTCTTATTAGGGGTATACAGTGGTGTTCCGTAAAATGAATTAATGAATGAGACCGGTTACCTGCCAACCAAAAAAAAATGGAACGTGCGATAAGGTTCCAATAAAAAAACAAATATTAAAACAGAAATTTAACTTATTAAAGAAAACTTTTCGGGAGATATTTTCCTAAGAAATGGCTATTTACATGAAATCTTATACCGGTTTGCTTTTATTCTAATGTAAAAAATGTTTAACTATTATCTGATCACACTGTGTATTCTAGAGACAGGCGATATATTTTCCATCAATATTTCTATGTGAGCTTAATATTTACTATTTTATATATTTTGTTATTTAAAAACTAAGGTCTTTTTTATATTTGCCATCTATTCAAAATGAAGCAATTAAATGGTACATTAAATTATATATGCTATGTCTTTATTTTTATTCCCTATTTTCTACTTTTTTTTTATTTATTTTTATAAATTTTAATTTCAACATTTTGTTTTAACATATAAAAAAAAATAATTTTAAATGCTTTTTTTTATCGTAAATTTACATATAATTTTTATACTGATTGATTTATTAGCGTTGTAAAAGAATTTGACAAGGTATTAATTAGCAAGAATTCATATTAGATGCGAGATCACCCAGTAAATTTTTATTTTATTATATTGCTATAAAACTAAAATTTTAGTTTTGCATAATTAATCAATGACAATTTTTATTTGATTTATTTTGTGACAGTAAATTAATGATAAAAAAGGTAACTTTTTAAGAATCCATAAATTCGAAAAGTAATGCTCCTGCATATTATGAAGAATTATTTCTCCTTTTTCTACTCCCTATAACCTTGATTGAAAACATTCCAAATACCTCGATGTATTTAGAAATTCCTGTTTTGTATTTCTACTAAGAAACTGGAAAACCAGCGAATTGGAAAACCAAGTTGATATGAACCGCAAAATACATGATTTGATATAAATTAAAATCCTTGAAATTAATGGTTTCGTGATATCACACACTTTCACAATTTTTTATTTAATAACAGTCATTAATCCCTCACTAAAAAGAGGGAACGATCTGTGTTATCTTCTAAATGGATGAGTCGATTTGTTTGTTTGTTTGAAAGGTAATTGAATTGAGAATGTTCTTAATTATGTTTCACGTGCAAATTTACGGTTCCGTATCCGATAATAACCAGAAAGGAGGTGATGATATTCTAACGGATGAATAGATTTTATTGAGACATAATTAAGAACACACTCTCGATTTAATTACTTTTCAAACAGAAGAAAAAATCAAAATCGGTTCATTCGCTTAGGATTACGATGCCACAAACGAATCGATCAGACCTGATTTTGTGACTTCGTAGATCCTAAATTGATTAACCGATTTCGATGAATGATATTCTGTCTTTTTTGAAAGGTAATTTGATATAGTGTATTCATAGCTATGCTTCAAGTGCGGGTTTAGGGTTTCGTACCTGAAACAACTGGAAAAGAGGCGATGATCTTCAAACGGCTGAGTAGATTTTCTCGAAGCAAAACGAAGAACACTGTGCGTCAAATTACCTTTCAAACAAACAAAAAATCAAAATCTGTTTATTCCTTTATGTCGGGAGTTTCTTTAAATTTTTAAATTAACATTATTTTATTAGGTGAAGTAGATCATCTACTTGTTGTATATAAAATTGAAGAATGAAAAACCACATTTTATTGAGAGAAAAATCTCTTTAGTTCTTCCATATATATACATTTTCATATATATATGAGTAAAACAAAAAAGCACTCTAAAAGTTGAGTTGTTGGTACCTCATTTCAAATGTCATCTGCTTTTATTAGCATTTACATAACATATACGGACAGTTGATAGATATACATACGACACGGTGGTCAACCATAACACAGTGGGAAGAAGAAAGGAGAAGACTTTGGTCGTATACAAGGTGACCGCAAAGTAATATACTAAAGTAAGTAGGGTGAATGTGGTATAGATTGAGGAATTATTAAAAAAAATTTTCATTTTGGTAGTTATTAGCTATTGCATAAAGCGACAAATAAATTTGACGAACTAGTGTAATAAATAACTATTTATCATTGCGCGGAAAATTCTGCATAAAGAGAGAACTAATCCCACATTTGCAAGGAATTAACATTTGAGTGATAGAGAGCACAGATCGTTTGTAAGTCCCCCAAGGTGTCACAATTAACTTTTATTGAATAAATTATAATTCATAAAAGCTAAAATAGCACGCTTTATTGCTATAAAAAGTGGATTATAATTTTAATTGTAAAGTAAAATTCAGCTTATGGTGCTCTCTAGATTCATTCTTTAAAAATATTATTATTTGACAGGTGTTAACCACCCCACGCTTGGAATTTTACATTACAATTAAAATTAGTATCCACTTTTTAGTGCAATAAACAACTTTTTGGTTTTTTTTTCTTTAACTTATTTTCTTATTTTTTAGCCTCGATACGAAGATTGTGTACTCTTTAAGTAACAAAGTAGAAAAAAAAAATCTATTAACTTGAATGAGTTTCGACTTCCCGACTTTCCACATGAGGAGCGGACACCATCGACAGGAGCATACAACTCTGACTATTATTAAAGTAATATACTAAGATAAAATTATGAAATTAATATATTGTCATCGGTCCTTGAAAAGAGTGCAAATTTGCAAGTCAATCGGACGTCTACAAGTTGAAGTTTATTACGCTGAAAGCTTCATAAAAACTTTTTTACGGTCAACCACGGTAAAATAAATAAATGTTGCCAAAATAATCAAAACTGTCATGATTGTTATGACAATATTTGTTTTGATTAATTTGACAGTAGTCATCCCAACATTTGTTCTATCTTTAGCTAATTTGTAAACTACTAACAGCAAATTATTCCCAAGGGCATTATTCATTACTTATCGTTAGTAAAAAATACACACGCACCAGGACTCGAACCCGGACCTCTTGGATTTATGCCAAGCACCTTATCCGATTCGTCTATACGACCTCTACACACAGAGTGTAATTTTTTTAAACTGAACCAATTTTTATTTTTGTTTGTTTGTCAACATTAACTCTTTTATTTATTATTTATGCTTTGTTCACTAGCTATGATACAATGGCGTAAACTATAAAGACAAATAACCGACCGAGTAATCTTAATTAAAACGAATTGCTGGCCACCCTATATACATGTATGTATGGGTACGTAATTTATATGTAAATATATGGTACGGTTTTTATTTTATAATGGATGAGATCAACCATTAAAAACAAACACTTGACAATGAACAAACAAAATCGAGTGTGCATTCGAGTTGAAATAAAAAAGATATTAATTAATTCAAGATTTTTTTACCCTGTAGATAAAGAGATATATAGAGTATAGAGTAAGTTTATAAGTTTAAAGGTTAATATATAATAATTGTAAATTTCTGACGGTTACAGTAGAGAAGTTGCATTATTTTTTTTTTTTTTTGTTGTTGTTGTTGTTGTCATAAATTTATTTATAAATGAAAGAATAATTCATCTAAACTATATTTAAGATTGTTTTTTACAATTAATAATTCCAGTTTTTTATTAATTATTAATAAGAAATAGTTACATTTTTGAATAAATAAAACCGTAGTGACGTATAAACCTCCGTTAGGCTAATCGGTTTCTATGAAAATTTGCGTTATAATATAGTAAAAACCAGCTGAGACACAAACCATTTATCTTTATTAATGTAATTTTATCATACTGGTGTAACGAAAGCGAGGTGTTGATATACAGAGCTGAATCAACGCAATTCAGCTACATTTAAGTAAAATTTCGACAAAATAATTTTTATTGGCCATCAAGACTTTGGAAGTTTACGTCGTACGCTAAAAATTTTACCGGATATGGCATAACTTTACTCTGCATACTTTATGAGCCAATCAAAAATTTACAGCTCTTAATTTAAAAACTTTTGCGAAAATTTTGGGATGCCTATTAAAAAAAACCAATTCTCTATTCATTCTTAAATTCAAAAATTATCGATTCGATTTGGGCCCTATTAGGCCTTGTACAGATATAATTCGATACCAACAAAATAAGAAATCCAAATATTATATTTACTTATTTTAAATTTATTTTAAGAAAAAAAAATTCATTTGGCACAATAAATCATTAAGTTTTAAAATACCACACATCTCTAATTCAATGCCAACATACAGAAAGATATTTGTCAAATCAACTTTTACATAATAAAATAAAAAAGTTATCGGCTGGTCATATCACATCACCTCCATGTAGAGAATCTAACTGGAGCACATGCTGATATGCACATGATAGGCTCATAAATATACTTATGCCTTATTACACACTCCAATAGTATTGTAAAGAGCTAGTTCGGTATTTTCTTCGCTGATTACTTCATCAATTATTTTGCAAGACTGTGTTCACCTTTTTCATATATATAGCAATTACTTAGTCAACCCACCTCAACTATAAATTAAATTATTAACTTCCTAGAGGAAGTTAATGTAACTGGGGATTTTGAAAATCTCCAGTTTTACATATTTCCGCGGTTTCAATGCTGCAGTATCTGAATCAAACCTTTTCAATGTGATGTGTGTGTGTGTGTGTGTGTGTGTGTGTGTGTGTACGTATGAGTGTATGTTTGTTCGGATTCAATTGCCTCGATTATCTCGCGAACCAGTTATGACATTAACACGTGACTGAGTTTATTCGACGCGTAATCACGTTTTTAGAAACTGAAAAAGATTTAGAAACTTCTGTTTTCAACAGAATTAGTTGACCCGGTTTTTAATGGTAATATAAAAACTGGAAAAAACTGAATAAACAGACTCTGAAAAGTGGATAAAACACATCATTTATTTATGGATATAATGATCATTCCAACATAAGCAGCAGTACATGTTCGAAGAATAATCTATGAAGGCTAACAAGACCTTTTTTTTAATGTTTTTCCTCCTCTGGGAAGTTAGTCGTGTGGACTACAAGGGTCGTATTCACACGACTACAGTACCACACCCACTATGTACTGCCAATTTTTTATTGTTGTGACCGCAGGAATCGGGCCCGGTACCTTTTCATACCGCGTATGGAATTGGTTTACCGAACTAAGTCACAACGACTCGTAGTTAAAAAAATAAACGCGAATGAATTCCCGGAAATGCATTTTTCTACAAGATAGCAGCCCGTGAAAGAGGTATATAATGGTATGACTGTTAGATGCGCGAATTTTGAACCTTTCTTGTGCCTTAAAGGAGACGACGACAGTTAGGGTTGAAGTATCGATATTTTCACAATTCTTGTTCATATTATAAAACTTTTTTAAGTACATTTAAAAAACGTCAATAAATTAAAATTTGAAGTTTTTTTTTTTAAATAAAAATATACAAAATACAAGCAAAATGGCAGAATTTGATTATTACATACGAGAATATAAGTAGAGTTCTATGAATGTAAAGTGGCACTGAGCAAAATATATATATGTATGTGTACTCATATCGACACTCTGTCTTGCTCAGTGCCACTTTGGTTTCTTAAAACTATAGTACAGAGTAGACTGCTGGAGTAAGAAGAAACCGTATTAATTCTCTCTACCGAGAAAAGAAGTAACAAAAACGATACATCTTATGATTATGACAAAATTTGACTTTGAAGAATTAGACATTCAAGTCGTTCTAAAAATCAACTAAAAATTAATTATATAAAGTCTGCTTCCTTGTATAAAATTGTGCAATAATCTGTATACAGAGGTTTAAAAAACTTATCTGCACGCCACGCCACACTATGCTTACTATGCTGAGTTTGTTTCGTTAATAGCAGCATCAGCTTCAACGTACTATGTGCTACGATCGCATCGAACGGACGCTAAAACTAAAATGTTAGCCAACTGTGAAAGATTGTAATCGTTTTCATTGCCAAACAAACATAAATAAATATAAATATAAACATGAAATAATAATTTATATAAAATTACAAAATTTGAATCAATTTTCATAATGACCGATGATGATATCTTGTAAGTGAATTTTTTTTTGGAAGTTGTCCCAGAAAACATTCAGTAACTAAAAGTTCATTCAGGCATTTTATTTATAGCCTAATAGTAAACGGTGATCAAATAAGAGATAGTCATTTTTAAATTGGAATAAAAACAAAACGGTATAAGTGTTATGTTTTAAAGATTGAATCTTTTTTTTTTAAATGATTTCATGAGAATGAACGTCTGCCCGAGGTATAAAAAAGGCTATTTTCATATTCAAAAATATGATCCCATACACTACCATGCTAAAAACATGCCTACCTTAACTAAATACAAAACCTTTTCAAATTTCTTACGATTGTCTCCTACTAATAATACGATAGGCACTCCTACGGCAAATACATCAATTTACTAGTCTTAAGCATAATTTAACCAATGTCTCCAGGTTGAAAATTCAGCGGATATCAGACCGGAAGTAAGTATCTGTGATGTATATATCTATAATTGACAAAAACAGATAACTATTATTGTCTAGAAAACAACGATGAACTGAACCAAATTCCCATGAATGTAATAAAAAAAAGTTTGAAATCATCATTTTTTTCTGTTTGTGTACATTGATTATTATCTATTTGTTGTTTTGACTGTAGGTAAATGTGACACGTTTTCCAAGTAATAAAACAGATTATAAACAATGGTGGTATAAAAAATTATCTATCTGGTAACTCGAGTTGAATACAACATTCAATTAATTGAAATTGGCCAATTTACAATTATTTCATTGTTAAACACAGTAACTTGTTGATTTTTTTACTAGCAGTCAATTTTTAGCGATGTCTTACGATAAATAAATGGACTAATTAATAAATTGGTAACAGTAGCACAAAATCGGATTATTATATTATGTTTGGAAATCAGACAGTTTGGTGTAAAATATACTTGAAACATTTTGGTAATTTATTGTATAATTTTTTATTTCAATAAAAAGTGTGTAACAATACCAAATAACGTATTCGAGACTCCAATTAAAGAAGAACAATTTATAAATAATGAATTAAATCTTATTACCATGTTTTAAACTGGGATACTATTTCTAAACTTAATGGAAACAATTTATGGAATTTGTTGCCAAAATCGCATTCTGGAAAATATTCAAAATAAATGATTATAACACAAAACTTGAAAAAAAATGTAAATCAGAATGATTTGCAGGCTAAATGAAGTCAGGGCGTAAAATTACTACTCTCCCCTTCTAAAAGCAAGCAAATTTAAGGTAAAATATGTCAAATGTACGTGATACTCATGTTTTTTTAACGAATTTTTGACGAACAAATAAATATAGAGGAAAAGTTTAATAAGAGAATACAAAAAAAAAAAAGAAAAACATTGTTATGTTATCCAAGTACAATCTTTATCTCAAGTTTGCTCCCAGTGTGAGAAATAATATTTATTATCAATATTTACAATCACAATTTATAAAAAAAAAAGAAAAGTTTTTTGTTCTTCTTCAAAAGAACGTTCTCGGAACGACGAGAGTCAGTGTGAAAAAAGTTAAACTAAATAATGTAAAATAAAATTAATAACGTCGATTATATTATCCTTATCTTATCCCTGGTTACTTTTTATCCATTCTTTCGTATAAGGATAAAATATAAATAAATATATGTATATACAAAGAATTCTTTTGTTTAGTTAACAACATTTAACTTCCATGGAATCAAACCTTTATACGCATAATTGAGCAGTTATCAATAAAAACAAAAACTTTGGAAAATTGAAAAACGCTGATCGAGGAAAAAAACTAATTAAAAAAATACTAATGCAGTATGACATGCATTGAGGGCGGATAAATTTATTCAAAGGATTGAAGAAAATACTTACTGAAACAGATTTTACTCTTTTTGGTTCCTTTTAAATAATGCTGTAGCATACAGATACACAGGCAAATTTTATCAGATCTGAATGAAAGTCTTTTTGAACCCCACTAATTTTGGGTCAAGATTTTCAACCATGATGTTATTTATTCGCTACCATTCATCTTTATAGTAAATTTCGGGACCAGGACCCCGTAATTTTAAAATATATTACATATAAATTAATTCGATACAAAATCTGAAAATAATGTGCCAAATTTAGTGGGATTACATACTTTGTTTATAAAAATCTAATATATTTTTGGATGTGATAAATCAAAATTAAAAATTTTTGATTTTGATGACGTCATTAAGTTAAAAAAAATCGAGGTTTTTGATATCACAGGCAAATTTTATCCGATTTGAATGAATGTTTTTTTGAAAACCAATAATAATTAAAATTTCTCAAAATAAAAAAATATTCCTTTTTCTTAGGTTATTATCCTTACGTTTTTTTGAAAATGCCTCTAAATATTAGCATGGATGTCAGAGGCAATATAAAGTTTTTCATTAATTTTCTCATTTAAAGTATTTCACACTTTGCATTTTAAAATATAATAAAAATGTAAGTTTTTTGTAATTTAAATTTTTGTATATATACTCTTATAAAATATATTACAAAATAGGAAAGGAAAATGTGAATGGATATATCCTCTTGATATACTCCTTAGGGATAATGATAAAGTTTTAACTAAATACAAGGATCTATTAAAATTAAATTAGAACTTCAATAATCAACTAAATAAATAGCTGAAGCTTTTGTATATTCTAACTTTATATACACAAACGACATATAGACCGATTCTTAGACCGAAAAATGGATCGGGAATCTTATCCTGACGAAACATACATCAATTCTTGGAATTTCTTTCTAAAAAATTTAACGATTGGTTCTTTGACTTTATAAATTGGACACGATTGCCATTTATACCAACGATAATTAATGTACAATTATTTGTCCGTCCCTTTTTAAAATTTGTATCAAATTCTTTGAAAAAGTAACTTACCAATACGTGTAACACTTTCAGTACTGTATTGAAGATAAAATTTAAGAAAATTTTTCAAACCATCATGGTATAGAACTAGCAATGTCACGAAAAATTAATTTCCATACGCCCGCAGTTTGAATATTTATTTTCTTATTGCAATAAATTAGCAAGGACAGTTTTTTTCGCTCTTTTAGCAATGTTAATTACATTTACCTAAAGTTTTGCCGTTGCCTAACACCGTGCCAGATATTATTCTAATTATTAAGTAAAAAGTTTACGATTTATTTTAGTGTGGTTGTAATTTTAATATGAAGCTTTGCTCGGTATTTTTTTAGTTAAAAAGACACAAATTTTATCACTAATATAAGAACCGTTTAAAACTCCACATTAATACCAATTTGAATGTCCCAGTAATGTAGTTTATTTCGTTAATTACAATATACACCAATAGATGTCAGAAGTGTCATATTTTGCAGTGTATGTTTCAGTTTTTGATAAAAGACAGATAAAACGACGTACTACTTTATCCGTACTTCATCCGTATCTAAGTCGCGTACTTCATCTCCTTCTAAGTTCAATTAGGAAAGTAATCAGCTGCATTAAAATAAACTTTCGAAATTTTTTCTAGATCTCGTATCATATTTCAAAGTATATGAAACAACATATAGGAGCAGGCTAGAAAAGTTTCTGGAAAGAACTCCAAACACAAATTTCGTCCGTATCCAAATGCCGAGCCATTTTTCGGACTGAAGATTGGTCTAATACATACTTCTAATTTTCTCTATTATACAAACGCGATATACTTAGTTGCTCCTGTGTCATCTTCTCTTATTAAAAGGGTTTTAGTGTATTATTTACAATGTTGTTGAATATATCTCGTGCGTAAATAATCAGTTCATTGTAAATGATACTTTATGTATAGTAGTAGCTTTGAAAATATTTATTTATTTTGATAAAGTGTATTGGGAATTAAAGATATGGATTTGTTGCTCCTACTGGATGTTCGTGGTGTTCATTTTGTTCTGAATAACTGTTGAAACGAAATAAAGTACTTCTTGTCTAATGGGTATTAACCGTCTAAAAGAACCAAGGAGTTGGCGTTTAATTTTGCGATAGCTTTTAAAATTACCCTATAATTTTGTTTTTAGAAGCAAACTACAAAATACAAATAAAATATGACCAGAAATTGGAATATTTTTTTCCGAAATTTCAAAACAAATATTTACTCAAAAAATTATAAAAAAAATATGCTAAAGTGGTTAAGCACTTCATAATTTCATGAAATCGATTTTAATTTAAAAAACTTGTTTTCAAAGTTTCCAAAATTGGAGTATCTTTGAAATTTTTAATATTCTTGAAAAATGGTAAATTGATTTAGGCACGAGTTTAAGAAAGTATTCATATGGTCTGAGAGACGTATAAATTCGATTTTCATCCATCTAAGACATATAAAACCAGATAAGGCTTATTTTTTATGCAATTTTATTGATTAAACAATCCAATTATAGTTTTTCTATCGAAAAATATTCTTGGCCATTTTTAATTAAATGATTTTTTCCCAGTAACTTTTATTCAGGCAAGCCTACATCATTATTTTCGTAATTAAATACTGTTTCATCTGATAACAATATCGATTGGCTAACATATCGGTGTATATTGACTTTGATTGTTCATATGGTATGAACAGATCTACAACGATCTGTTAACCAATCATAATTGGTATCAAAAGAAAGATAATATAATTACGAAAATAAGAGTATAGGCTTGCTTGAAGAAAATCGTTCATAGAGAAAAATGAGTAAAATTAATTTAATTAAAAATAGCCATGAACAAAAAAATTATAATCAATAAATTTTCAAAAAAAACTATGTCTCATCTGCTTATGAGATGGGTGAAAATCGATCTTTTTACCGTCTCTTGTACTATAATAATTTTATTTTTATTGAAATTTATTTTTTATTGTTTCAGAAATATGCAGACATATTTATTACAAATACGGTGAGTGTCAAATTCTTCACATAATAATGTTGTCTTAACAGTGACCGTCAATAAAAATTACGATTTATGAAAACAATAAAACAGTGACATTTTCTACAAATAAAAAGAAAATTATTATAGAAAAGCAAACATATCTTCTACAAGGCTAGACAAAAGTCTTTTAATATACGAATGGTATTGTAAGAAAACCTTTACATTTTCTACCTCCTTTAGGCAACACTTACTTTTCTTTTATTGGCTTGGGTAGGGATGGATAGAAGTAAAATTAAGGTTATTTTCAAAATAGATTTTGAATTAATTGTAAAGTTAGCGTAACAGTAAAAAAATTTTTATTTTTTTTTTGATTTATTTGAACGAGCTAAAAAATTTGTGTTGGACTGTTCAAAAACTTTTTCTTGTTCTAATAAGAAGATAATTAACTCTACAACACCGTTGCTTTTTGTCCGATATTCAACTAAACAGACATTTTTATACCATGTATGTATGACGTATATCAAAGTATACTAAGTTTAATCCCAAGTACCATAGGTCAATCTGGGACTTGGGTCCCATTTTGTAAACCGTTATAGATAAGACAAAAGTTTAAGTAAAAAATGTTCCTTATAAAAAATTAAACAACTTTTGCTTGAAACATTTTCTCGTAAACATCACTGCTTATCCGTGAAAGCGCAAATTAAGGACAAACCGCTGATAATTTCATTTATCAGCTTCTCAATTTCAGAGGCTGAGTTCACCTTGTTCATGCATATACCATGTACTACACCAGCCCATCACAACTATTACTTAAATTAATTTTGTTGCGAGGGCGGGAATTGAACCCGCTATCCTAAGCATACCGCGGACAGAATTGGTTACGCCTTCACCAACTGAGCTAATAGGACGACTGCAAATTAGGTTCGAACATTTTGTCTTTCTTTACTTACATGACGTAAAATAGCCAACGATTGCGTAATCAACATTGTCTTTACATGGTGTTTCAACAATAAACTCAGTCAATTGTGTTTTTATACTTGTTAAATTCGAAATGTTCATAGCGTTGTGGAAAATTAGTTACGCAGCTATATCGAAGAGTTGATTATCTTCGAGTCGAAACACGAAAAAATCTCGATAACCTCCTCTGTCAATATTTTCGTTTAAGTATCCTGAGCATAAAGATGTCACAAATTTTTGACCTTTTACAAATAAGTTCAAAAATGGCCACTGCTTCTAGATTCTAGCGATTTTCATCTACATTCAGACTAGTCTGAAACTATTGGCTGGTTGCCAGACTTTTGTCCATGCCTATCTAGACCTCATTATCAAAGTTATATAAATCGTATATAGTTTATATGACATTTATTGCTTAACTGTGTTCCTCCTCTCCGCTTCGTCGTGTATATGATAACACATATTTATGACATAGAAAATAGTTCATTCGACGATTATTACAACGGGCACTAGATGAATGGAACGAGTAGCGGGGCAAGGAAAAAGTGTTGTGTATAGAGGTTATGCATATACACGGTATCTCTGACCACCCTTAATACCTAGTTTAAAGCTAGATATAATGATTATTTCAATTAAGGTAGTACGAGCGCCAAGGCAGGTTTAGACTTGTGGTTGAAATTATTTGTACCTTATTTTCAACTTTGATAATGAATTTTGTTATAACTTCATGAATGTAGACGTAAAATAAGAATACAAATTTTCGATACCTGCCTTGGTTTTCGAAATATCGAAAGCTAAACAATTAAACTAAATTTTCAATTTTCGATAGTTTGAAAATTACTCCAAATATCGAAAAATTATATTCTTAAATATTGTCAATATTGTCAATTCATAACATAATTCACCACCAAAATTGAATATATAAAGTTTTTTTAATTTTTGTCCCCACTACCGTGCTCGTACATCCTTAACTAGTCGGACACAACGGTTTTTCCACCGACTTGTTTTGGAGAAATCTATGAAATAATATCATCCATCTACCGTTTTTCCACCAGACCATTGTTAAATATGATTACTTTTGAAGTCATTTATTTATTTAAATATTCGGGCAACTCCCCCTAAAATTTTCAGAATTGATTTAGACTTAGTCCAACTTCACATAAAAAAAACAAGCCTTTTATCCAAAATTGCCTTGGCGACAGTGCATCCTTAAATAAACAACTTTCTTTAAATGTATGCTATCCATGTAAGCATTAAAGCTTTGTCCTTTATTTTATGCAGAACTTACAATTATTTCTCACCACCCGTATGATTATTCACAAATCATACAAATTTTGACCAAAAAAGAATATTTTAAATAGAGCATGATATTTTTCCCACACTCATACTCAAAATTCCACGATTATTCTTCAGAAAAATTGAAATTTTATCCTTATTAGGACCCTAAAAATATTTCCTAAAATGCTTCATATTCCATTTCTCATATATTTTTGTATAATATACAATTTTGTAACGAAACTTCCTTGTCTTAAACTATAACTTTGGCTTGGAGTACGAGGTTGAAACTAATCCCGCGTTCAATAAAGCGCATTTATATGGAAAAATGTTATAATTTTGTGCATCAAATCGTTTGTTCAGCTTGAAAAGAAGTGATACAAGTGGTCTGAGACACCGTATATATTATAGTGAATATTTTAAATAATATCTCGAAATGGTATGTAGGTTATTTTAACACTATGTATGATGCTATGTGCTATAAGCATATAAAACGTAATTGTCTTCAAGATAGAGCAGAGGAATTCAAGTTCTATATTAATATTCTATTTAAAAACATGCTATACAGTATTGTACAGTTAACATGACAAAAATATTTTCAACTTAAAGTATAATATCTAAATATAAACATAAAATATATACAGTATGTGTTGTATATCATGGCTCCATATGAATTTAACTCCATATATATGTGTGCATTACGTGCTTAACAAAATCTTCATTGATCGCAAACCCAAAATATTATATCATGAAGCTTGTATGGTCATACACCTTTAAACTTTTGTTTCATCTCTAAAGGTTTACAAAATAGATCCTACGGACCCAAGACCTTGACCTATGCTACTCATTTACAAACTCTAACTCACTTTTTACGTCCTGAGTACGCGATGAAAATTTCAGCTTGATATCTCTTTTCGTTTTCGAGTTATCGTGTTCACAGACGGACAACCGAAAATGGACTAATGATTGGACTGGTGATTTTTTGAACACTTATACGAAAATTTAGTTCATAGCATCAATATTTTAAGCGTTACAAACTTGGGACTAAACTTAATATACCTTGATATATATTACATATATACATGGTATAAAAAACTAACAGTACAGTTATCACTTGTGTAATATTTTCAATCAAATTATAAAAATTGATGTGTGTAAAAAATTTATTTATATATTTTAAGAAGTGTCAAGGGAATAATATTTCGATTCGAAACAGAAGTAAACAAACAAACAAAAATATTATAGATGGCGCCGTATAAAAAAGTAAAAGTAAGTGAAGTGTGAATGTCAATAGAACAAAAGGTTCTGTATCTCAATGGATAGTTTCTAGTTTGCACTAGTAATATCAAAATTTATATTATCAATAAATAATACCACTTTTTAAGAAAGTTCTATTAAGAATAGGATTTAATCTTGATGTCGAATTTTCCATATTACCCATAAAAATGTAAAACAAGACTTGATACCATGACAAAATTTGAAAGTAAAATTAAAATTGATTAAAAAACGAAGAAGTTATAAGAATGCAATCAAAGATTGCATTCAAAGGTTGTACATCTTCTTTTAGCAAAACTAAGTTTTTTGTGTAGTCTCTATGGCGATACCCACGTATGACGTTACTAGTGGGTATCTTCCTCTTTGTTTATTTTAAACGTTCATCTCTTGTATACTAGTAAATATTAAAAAACAACTCCACTTTTCTATTCGTGAAGTGAGAACTCTTCAACAAAATTGACATACTAACTTTTCATAGGGAGAATCAAAAATTTGTTGCCTTTCGAAGCTTTGACACTTTTGGAAAATTTCGAGAAAATAAATATTTCAAGAGCTACACCATATATTAGAGAGATAGAGCATGAAGTCGAAATGCATGTTTTCAAGATTGCAGATATTTGAGTAAACTTTCATTTTGAGGCCAATTGAATTATCATCAATGTTTCGATTCAGAAATTTGTCTTTTTAAAAATGGACTATGAGAGACTGTATTTCAGTTTTCTTCTGAAATCTCGAAACCTCACCAAATTGGGCAAAAATGATTCAAGCATCCTTCCTACTTCTTTATTCATCGTACATGTATCAGAAATGAACAAAAAAATACACTGCTTAAATACTCTGTATATATTGAATATGTTATAGTAGTATACAGTTTAGAAGATGGATTATTATGTCTAAACATATAAATATGTCTTGTCTAATTAGTAAGTAGTCGGTCAGGAAGTAATATTCATATATCTAGCTTATACTAGTAAATTTCAAGTCATTATTATGTTACAAAATCCTAAACCATATAGAAATATACTTTTTACCCGAAATAAAATAACTTTATCCTGTTAAAAAAGTTTAATGATAATTCAAAAAACATTCACTGTCACAAACAACTAACAAAGTTTTTTGTCACCGAATAGAATGTTTTGTTCGTTTTAATTTTATTATTGATTTACGCACCTGACATTTCGAAAAGTGTACCTATTAAATATATACGCGACGTATTCGAGAAAAGTATACAAGTAGGAATATTCATACAAATAAGGACGTACAACAGGAGAATAAGCAATCAAGTTGATGCGAATTATGTGACACATTATGAAAATGAAAATGTAATTTTTATTATTATTATTATTATTATTCCCGTTCTTATTCCTGCACCGTTTTATATTAAATAAACAAATCATTCATATTTAATTAGATTAATTTTCTAGATTGTACGATGAATTTCGAAGAGAAAGAATTAATGTGGTGTGTTCTTCTTTTCTGATTTATTTTCATTGTCTTGAAATATTTACTCTAGAAACTTTCTTGAACGCAAGGAAACAAATCGGGTTTTAAAAAATATAGTGGTGGTTTGAATTCTCAAAAAATTCTTTTCTCTAGCACATAAATTATTTTACAATTAATCCTAAATGTCACAATAAGTCCTACGTTCTGGTGATATTTGTCATTGCTTACCATTTATCTAAAACTTTCGTTAAAGAGCGCTGCCTTGTAATTCTCGGACCTACAAAATTTCTAATTAAGTTTAAAGCTTTAATAAATAGTAACTTGATAAATTGATTAATTGACTTGATTAATAAATGAAAACATTATTGGCTTGAAATTTAGGAAAATGGAGTATCCAACGCTTAATATAGTTTTTGGTCTTCATGTCAAGCGATGGCAGCTCGTAGTCTTTTAGAAGCGATTATATTTATATTTTGTATTAAGTATTGGCTAAAAATTGAATACAATTTTTCTTTTAAATTAAATACCATCTTATACCGAAAGAAAATATTTACTTTCTTTGCATCTGCTAACTTCAAAATGACGTCAAAATCGTTCGGTAACTTCAATTAGATTTAATAAAATTTTAAATTTTGAAATAAAAATAGTTTTGTTAAAATTAAATACTCAATTAATTAATAAAGTCACAGACAAAATCCTTGATTAATGTAATTTGTTAATAGAGTTAAGGTCACACACATAAAACTATTTTTATAATCTATCACATAGAAATCAATTCGTTGGTAAGCGCCTCACTTGATAATGGCTCGCTTCTTCACCTAATTTTTATATTACAAATAGATTGTAATTGTTTGAATTGGTTTTTCAGGGGAAAAAAGTAGGAAAAATTATCCGGAAAAAATCAGGGATACTAAAATTGTTTGTATTTGTTTTCTATAAGCTCCAGACGATACAGTTTGATAGAAGGCTAATGGGGGAATAAGGTAAAAAGGTGGTCAAGTCGAACGGGCTTAAAGGGTAAGATTAAAGCACGTGGAATATTGTGTGATACGTGTAATTTGTTTGTGAGAAAACCGAATAAACAAAACAACGTCATTATTAACTAGCTGTCCACAAACTTGGGAATCGATGGGAAAGAATTGGTTGACCAGAACCATTTCTTGGGATACCGAAAAACAAAATTAAAACTAAAATAAAGAAATGGATTATACACGAGGAAATGGCTGCAGAGCTCTCATAAAAGGCCGCGGAGCGTCTTCAACTAAGGAAAAATTATTTGAGGTCTCTTATTGACATCCTTACTGATCATTCTAAACTCAAAAAGCAGATGCAAAATCCATAGTCTCAACGGCATCACCACATAGCATGGAATTGTCCCTACTCAAGTGAAATAAATAAACTGCCACCCAAGAATATCCTAATGTTTATTAAAGCTGTTTGACTTTTGAAGCAAAAAAGGTACAATATAGATCGTAGTACAAATTATATTCTGAAGTTACTCCTAACTCATGTCTAATCTTACAAATTTTGAGTAGTAAAGCGAAGCAAACGGCTAATGGCTAGTAAATTGACATATAAGAGTATCATTATTAATTTATGTTTCCAATTCTATTAATAACACTTTCTGTTGTATACATATACATTCCACATGTATATTAACTTATAAATTAATACGTAATTAATTTTAATTAAAACAAATTACACATTATACAGATAATTACAGACATAATATTAATAATAATATATACAAATGATTACAATCGCAACTAATAAATTACAATTACCACTTCAAAAAAACATACCAAGAAATGTCAAACAAATTCATTAAAATAAAAATATAATAATAATAAGTATTGTGAGTTTTAAAGAAATGTGTTTGAATCACAAGATGTGTGATTCAGGCCAAGTCAATTATGTGATTCGTTTATGAGATTTTAGCAAAGTGCAAGCGGTTGCTTTCATTTTCCACCAACTGAGCTTTTAAAAAATATTAACATATTTTACAAGGAATTTTTAAAAGCTCAGTTGGTGGGAAATGAAAGAAACTCCTCGCACTTTGCTGAAATCTCATGGAATGTGTTTCTTAGGTGTCAAATATCATTAGTAACGTATGAGTTAATGGCGCAAATGTTTCTATTTGTTAAACAAATTGTTAATTTATACAACATTTTACTAGTATAGATCATATTTTCCATAGATACTCGTTGTTTTCATTTATCAAGCCGAGGATAGGGTCTGGTGCGATCCTAGATGTTCACACGAATTACTTTCCCACTAAACAAATAGTTATAAAAAAAATAAAATAAAAATAAAAAAATGATAAAAACTCGGCCGACTCGACCGAATATTCTTCGATTGACCCCTCAATGAAGTAGATATAATTTTTCTTTGCGCGATATTGATCAGGAAAGAAAACTCACCGTGTCGAAACGACTCGACCGAATACTATGAAATTCTTTTCGAATCATATTACCTTTAATACGCTTCGATTGACAACCCAACCAAATGTCCACGAACAAACGTACAAAGAAAACACACACATACTTCCTCTCCAAATTGGTGTTAATACCTTATCCTGATCATGGAACGTAAAGGTATGTTGGAAATTTCGACTTAATAAAAAAGAATCGATTCCTGATTTAAAATCACTTGAATCAATGCATTATTAAAATAATATTTGTAAAACATATTTTGTTTTATATATGAGCATCCCGTTAAAATGACATTAAACAGTTGGAATAGGAACAATTCGAAATTTGCTTTAACTAATTTTAATTTGAACATTTTGCTATTTATATGAATATTTTCAAGGGCAATGTTAAGCGTTTTCATCAATTTGAACTTTATTTATTTAAAAATAAATTTTATGTTTTGTAAGTAGTGGTTGGTATGTTTGCTATAAAATTTATTTCTTGCAATAAATTTTGCTAAGTATTTTGTTTTATGTGATACAAAAAGATTCATAAGTGTAAATTGAAGAAAATTAGTTTTTAAGTACTTGTGATAATGGCCTTTTATTTTACTTCTGTATACAAACATGATTACAAAAACCGTTGGCCAATTTTGTTAATCTTACACTACGATATAGAGCTAACATTTTTTCCATTTTGACTTATAAACTTAACTGTAAACGCTACATTTGTAATCTACCAATGAAAGTAAGCGCTACATTGATAATGTACCAACGTACGAAAGGAATATAGTTCCTACCAGGTGTCCCACAATACCTCTCGATCTTTTATATTTATACGTGTGAGTTTTAATTTGTGCGAAAAAAAATATACTGTGATTTCTTTCAATACCTCCACAGCAACAGGTTATTCAGCTTTATATAGAGGATACATACCATATAAAATTTTTGTATTTGGCTTTCGAATAAGAAATTTAAGCTATTAATAATGGATGCCAAATTTGAAGTGTCTTCTTCCTGTAAAAGTTGGTCATTACTTTAGATATCGTCGTAATCATTATCATGAAATTAGTAGAATATTTTAAGCTTAAATTAGTTATTAATATCATCAAGTCTACAAATCACGCAAACTTATCAACTTGCCAACAGTGTCGAAAATATCACTAAAAACATTAAAGATAAAACCTGATAAGAAAAGAATAATTATTTATACTGAGAAAAAAATTTTCAAGGCTAGAAAAAACGATTTACTACAGGTATTTCATTGCCAAGGTATCATCGAGACAGTAAGTATACATATTGCTGTTGAGAGTAATTTCTTATCAGTATAGTATACCAGTTTTTTTGTGAGAAGGAAAATTTTCCAATATGCAAAAATTCGTTTTTTTCAGTGTACTTCGTATCTTCAGTAAGACTCGATGAATTTCAGCAGTTAAGGAGATATCGTTATATTCGTCTTAAAAACCCAAGTGCTCTTAGATAAATGTTTGAATAAAACGACAGAATAGCGGATTTTTGGCGCAAAATAGTTATACGTTAATAAAAAAAATAAACCAAACCTATCGAGTAGGGTATCAAAATAAAGGAAATCAATTGTCTAAAAATAAACTATCAAGAACGTTATCAACTCTCGTAACATTTGCTTTCATTGAAAAAATTTCTCACGGCATGCATCAACATGACGCAATCTTATATTAATAACCTTCTTTTGCACATTTCATTCAGTTGACTGACAGACAAATCATCTTTTATTCTGACATGATAACCCAATTACATTTACCAAACGTACCAAACAAATGATGATGAACATTACGCATAGACCGTAAATAAATTCATCACTATCATGGTCATTTCTATTCTGGTAGATTGCGTGACAACATTATATTTATATATATATATATATATATATATATATATATATATATATATATATATATATATATATAGGTTGAAGTAAAAGGAGGAAAAAAAGAAAAACAATTTTCTCCCGAAACATTCTTTTTAATTTTTTAATAGAAAGTATTGCCATCAATCCGAAAATCCAATAAAAAAATTTGCGAGGGGCGCAATTGCAAAAATTCATGTATTCGTTTTTGAGTGTAGGTCTGTGAGTTTGTCCATATCTAATTTCTATAGCGCGTAAAATTGCTGGAGAAAGTACTCAATTTATTCCAAATTGGCAGCAGCATTCTATGAGGAATGCTACCCCCATTTTCAATAGATTTTCAATATTTGGGACTAGAAAAGGAGGTAAAAAGGAGTAGAGAAGCGCATTGACTTGGCATTTCTCAGTTTATGTTAGTGAAATATTTGATATTAGCTAAGTGCAGAAATAAGTATGCAATCATATAAAATAGATTAATTTAGAGCACTACAATAATTTACTTAAACTTTCTTAAACTTATTAAGGATATAATAATTTGTAACATTTACTATCAAAGGTTGAAATCGACTAACCGTCTCTAATTAGAGAAATTAAAAAGTTTGGATCATTAACACGGAGAGCATAGAAGTGGTTGTGTTTTAAACAAATTTTTTAGTTATAAAAAAAACCAACTGTTAGAAATTTGCATAATACTAACGGTTTATTGATGTATTTGTTCGAAGTTCAAAAAAGAAAACCAGAAAACATTCACTATTTTATTGTTGAGGTATAATAATCCAAAGCTAAAACATTTCATTGTTCAACAGGAACAACTATAGGTAGAGTTTTGTGGTTGAAGATACAAATCTGTATTAGATATCCGTGTGGCGATTGACGCAAAACTGTATTATTCAATACTATTTATTTATCTCGAAAGAGGCTGAAAAATATTTCAGTAATGACTAATATGAGAGAAAAATGGTGACTGAAACGCGTGCATAACAGTTTGAGAAGTTAGTTTTCCAATTTGCTTTCCAGGGAGTCAAGAGCTCAATAACTTTTCTACTTGAAACTCTCATCCTTTTACTCCGATGCTAACCTCATAGAACTTGGTTAGCTGTTTCGAAAAATTAAAAACGACTTTATCTATATAATCGAAAAAAAAGGAAGAAAAAACGAGATTGGGTGAAATACAAAAATTTTTAAGCATAGGGACTATGATAATAACGTTTCTAGCCCAACCATTTAGATAGTAACCTTTTAGTTCCAATCAGTAAAGCGAGATCAGATGACTCGATTTCTAGTACTGTTACTGAGTGATCTGATAATAATTTATTTAAGCCAATTACTATAAGCAAGTAATTCATCTGTACCTTATATGCCATATCCACCACAGTTTGTTCTTTTTATACTTTACTTCTTTTTTGCACGTTGGACAGATGATTAATAATATTCTATAAATATAATTAAAATAACGAGTGAACAATTTAACTAAATATAATGTTATATAATTAATTAAAGGCTTTTGCCTGAAAAGGTGAAGCCATCAACCAAATATACAGTCGGGTAGATATGGTAAAATAAACCTCACATATAATGTATATACATATATAAAGCTTGTTCTCCTTTGCATCGGTGTACTAACCTGATTGTAAATAGAAAATGATAGTGCTATTACAATGGTATACGAAGTCTTTTTCTACTTATACAAAGTGTAAATAGGATAGAACACGTTAAAACGAATACAAAAGGTAGCAAGTCGATTCGGTTTGCCGTACCTTCTACACAAATATCTTCAACCCTTAATTTATGTGAATGTGTGTGTGTATGTATGTATAAGCTTAGGAAATCCTTTAATATAAATTGCATGATACTTAAGTTTTCTGTATGGAGAACAAAGCTTTTTTTGATTATGCTACTTTTTTTCCTATATCGTTGACGTTTTGATAAATTTGGATAGTTAGAAAACATACTATATAAACATATTTATATAGTTATAGATAATTTTTTTACCTTGGCCATATTTTATATGTTGTTAGAGAAGCTCTCGGCCCAACTATTGCTTTTGGCCGATTTATTTTATCTTATCTAGAACAGCGATTCGCAAAAAAAGTCAATAATCTACCAGGCGACTGAACTGTTTTTAGGGAGTGGTTGGTTTTGATCAATAATTTAATAAGGGTGTTCTTGATGAAAATTTCTTAAAGATCCTCTGCTTATCCAAGTTTGTGATTAAATCTTCCCTTGGAAAATAGGTGCTTTGAATATTTCAAGTAGCTTTATTTCATTTTATGAATCTGTGGAAGTTAGCGTACGTACGAGTATTCAAGTGTATAACTGCCAAGTGTTAACTTTGACAGTGAAGCGGAATTCTCAAAGCTACGGGGGCAAATAGACTAAGTCAGGGAAATAGATTCAGTGTGAAAATTTGCATGTCATGACATTTCCTTGACACAACATTTCCATTAAAATTATCTTATCTATATTTCACTCTATCTATCGGAGTATCTTGAACGGCTTTCAAACTACTCAATAGTGCATAGTTCTCACATCTCAGCTCTAGCTGTGAATAACTTGCAGAAACTTGGCATCTATCAACTGCTGAGGCGAAAATATATTTCGAATTAATTTTAATTGAAAAACTTGTGTTCTTTGAACAAAATGTAAAATCCTTAAGCGTAAAGTGACGTAAGGAGAATCACTTTTCGAAGCTGAGAGACTTGTGACAGACTTAAAAGTGCACTCAACTCGACGATCGTTTTATCGCCGTATAATGAATGAGTCCATCTAATTGAAACCTTTTTAAAAAGAAGCATGTGCTTAACATGGTTGCTGATCATGAGTTTTATGCTCAAAATTTGCTCGTACGTTTAAACACCATCAGCTTTTACTCCCAGAAAGAATTCTTAGACAGTTCCTTATTTTGAAAATGATATTTTTGAAATAAAAACTTGTTCCAAACCATATCACACAACATGACTTGTGTGTATTAAAGAACTAGAAAGTCTTTCTGTAACGTAAACTTTAGTTTATTTATATTCTGAAAACAAATCGAATTCCCGTAACGAATTTTCCTGACTGACGGATCATTTGACACACAAAACAAACAAGATAAAACTAAAATTTATTTTTAAAATCACTTGAGACTTACGTAAAATATTTCAAAACGAAAATTCAAACGAAAATTGTCTACTTTATAATATATATTGTTCTACTACCATACTTTTAACCATTCCTGTGTGAAGCCTCATACTATGGTGGCACTTTTTACATTTAGGCTGTCGTCATTTCGGACAGGACAATAAATTATACCTACGAGTTAAGAATAAAAAAAAAATTTAGTCAAAAAATACAATTGAAAAGGGTAAGTACTTTTACACAACCAATGCTGATGGTATTTAAGAGCTATAAGTAGTCTTTTATATTTAAAGCATTTATTAACTTCAAGAAAGAAAAAGTGAGAAATCTCTTATTATTATCCCTTGTATAGCAAGCTGATTCGTAAGAAAAAATCGAGCATCTTTATTTGAAAATGATTCATTCGTTAAGGAGATATGCAAGGAGTGAATAATATTAGGGATTTCATTAAAACTTTATAAATACATTTTTTGATTAACAAAGTTTCCAAAAATCACGAAAATTCCTGGGCATCGTTTGTTTTATTATTATTTTATCCTTCAAAGTTGGCCGAAAAAATTGATGAATCATTTAGGTTATCCTTTTCAATTGGATATTTCTATATCAAAAAATCTAGAGAGTGTGATAGAAAACTATCTAAAATATTAAGACAATCTTGTAGTTTATAATACCATAAAAAAATAAGGTTGTCGATGATATAAAAACAAAATTTTATTTCAATTATGAGTCCATCGAAGATCCATCATTTGATGAACAGAGGCGACTATACTTAGAGTATTCATGATGGAAGAGGGATATCTATATTATGAAATTTATAAGCAGCACTTGCACACAATATATTATATATTTTTATAGTTTCGTTGCATTGTAAAGCTAAAAATACAACATTATGTGACTACAAAGCATGTATTTAGTTTATATGTATGTACCATCCAATAAACTAAAACTTTATTATGGTTATGGCTATATATTCGAAATTGTGGTCTGAAAAAAATATGAGCAAAATATAATTGCTAAATTTTTTTTTCCTGGATCAATTAGTTTCAATTAGGAGAATCACAAGTTTTTTACCTCAGTACGGGCTCACAGTTAGTTTGCATTTGAATAATCCCTAAGAAGTGATGGATATCTTAAAATGAATAAGAAATTTGTCAGTTTGATATGCCGAAAATGATATATATACTTGATCACCAAGAATGTTTACTCAGAATGGCATTTAGAACCATATAAGCAGCAGTTTTTATTATTATATTACACTTGATAATAATTTTTTTAATAATTAATATAAAACTGTACCTACTCTTTATGTTTTGTATGGGGTAAAAAAGTTATTATTTTTAATCATGGCTGTTAAAATAAATGATTAAGCCTTCATTTTTACTTAGTATCTTAACTTGGATTTTAAGTTTATTAATAATTTTCTCGTGGATCATAAATTACTTATTTATCAAATAATATGGTGTATTTTTTTTTATTTTACTCTTTTGTCTTTTCTTTTACAGTAATGGAAATTTTTTTACAGATGAATTAACATGAAAATGATTTGATGAATGGTACACTTTACAAATTCTAGATCCTCATTTTATGTAAAATATTTGTCATCTGAGTAAATGATAAAAAGTCAATACTAGAATGCACAAAATATCTTTGTAAAAGCTTCTTTTTTTTATAGAAAATCAAAACTTTTTTTTTTTTAGAATATCGTAATCGTATTCATTCGAGAGCTGCTAAGAGATTCTTCGTATTTGTTTTTCATTGCGAGTTAACTCGAATCCAGAACTTCTCCATGAGCTAATACCTGGAATGTATGTAGGATCGATGTATTGAATGTAAAAATACACTTCTTCTTCAAGTCAATTGCATTATCAGGTACAATATTGACGTTTAAATAATATGTATAGGTATCTTCAGGCATAAGTAGTGGATTTGATTATATTGAATAATTCACAACCAGATGTGCCCTGAATGCTCTTCCACGTCGAATGCACGTATATAATTTTATAAGTTTATATTGAAAGTTGAATTATCTAATTTGTTTTAATTTTAAAGATGTTTTTCATTTTTACCGTTGTTAATAAAATCATTTGATAGTCGGTAGGATAAAATTATTTTGTTTTTTAATTTTGTCAATTTTCCTTTAAAATTCTTGTTGAATATCAGTGCTTGTATTTTTTTTTATAAATAAGGTTAAATAAGTTTAATAAACAGGAAGATTTACGTAGGACAAAATGACGACTATTTTTCTCCGAAAATATCGAAAATTTTTTGAATAATTTTCGAAGTTTATTTTGTTTATTTTATTACCAAATATAATTTTTTTCGATGTCTTTTTGAAAATTGGCACATTTGATAGCTTTTTTTTGTCGGTTTATTATGAAAGAAAACATCAATAAACTTAATAATTGAAGCTACACCAACGAGTTTTCAACTCTCTGTTTTTTATAATTTTAGAGAAAGTAGGAGCTAAAGTTCTACCTTAATTTGGACCCTCACACAAAAAACAAAGATGTTAACGAAAGGACGTTTCAAACAAAAGTTGTTTATTTTTAGATAAGGGACATTTTTTGCACTTAAATTTTTTCTTTCGGTTATAACTTAAAAGATGAACCCATAACCCAAATGGCCTATACTGATTCTTCACGAATTACGGGCAGAAGGACGAGCGGACGAATGAAAAGATGAAAATGAGCCAAACTAAGTAATTTTATGAACACCTATGTCAAAATTTTTCCTGTAGCATCAATATTTACCCAAGTATTACAATCTTGGGACTGATTTACTTAATTTAGAGTGAAGAATATTATAAATATATATATTTTTTAATTATTATTTACGTATCCAACTTTATATATTCAGATATATTTCATATAAAGGGTATAATGGTGAATTACTAAATGTTTTGAAAATGAATCTCGGCTAAGAAAAACTAACTAATGGTCAAATTCAGATAGGGATGAGCTATATAGAAGTTTATATTGTCGCTTACTGGGGTTTGAAAAAATTTTTATGATATTAGGTCAATTCTTGCAGGAACAAAAATTAAAAATTAAGTATATTAATTTTAGAAAGATAAAACAACTCTTAGACTCAATATAAGTTAAAATTTGTTTTTCTTATTAATTTTACAATTTTGTTTTTGTGTAGATACAACTTGTATTTCTAAAAGTTAGCCAGGAATTTTTAAACATTTCTACTCCACCAACCACGTTAACTTCAAGAAATTTCTTAGTAATAAAACCATTTATATAAAAAATATTTAATAATTTTTCCGTTGATTTTTAATATATTTTCAACCCACGCACCAATATTAAATATTTAAGATCAATAATGATGGTACAAAAAATTTTTATAAAATTAAATGTTTTACTCATTTTGCGAATTAACAGATTAAGTAAACAAAATTCTGTATGAGTATTGTACGATTAATGCGAACGTTAAGAAACGAAGAGATAAAAAAAAAAAAAAACATGGCAAATAAAAACTTAAAAATTTATTTGTACAGTTAAAATACATGGCTGCTGTAGATACATGTTTGTAAGAACACAAAATATAATAAAAAATATATGTATATAATATATAAACGTAAATAAACATTAAATTAAAAAGAAACTTTGTAGGCGGGAAAATGTACTTTCACTTTTTATATTATATTCTCAGTTCATGTATAAATGAGGTCAGAAAAAATGATTACACTATTTGAAATACATCTGGCATCTATTGGGCAAATTAAGCAAGATTTATGTTACGTAAGGAGATATGCAGGGATTGAATAAAATTAGGGATTTCACTAAAACTTTATAAATACTTTTTTGATTAACAAAGTTTCCAAAAATCATAAAAAATTCACCATCGGGCTGTTTATTATTATTTTATCGTTCAAAGTTGGCTGGAAAAATGATGAATCATATAGGTTATCCTTTTCAATTGGATATTTATATATCAAAAAATCTAGAGAGGGTGATAAATAGCTATCTAAAACATTAAGACAATCTTGTAAATTATAATAATACCATAAAAATATAAGGTTGTCGATGATATAAAAACAAAATTTCAATTTAAATATGAGTTCATCGAAGATCCATCATTTAATCAACAGAGACGACAATAGTTAGAATATTGATGATTGAAGAGCGATATCTATATTATCAAATTTCTAAGCAGCATTAGCACACAATATATTATATATTTTTGTAGTTGCGTGGTATTGTAAAGATAAAAATAACTCATTAACTGACTACAAAGCATGTATTTGGTTTATATGTATGTACCGTGCAATAAACCAAAACTTTTTTACAATACTGTAGGTCTACAAAAACAAATGAACACATTTATCTAAAATTATTTTAACAATTTTGAAGCAAATGTCTTTAAAAGAATTAATAAATTGTTTTCAAAGTTAAATAAGATATGTTTTTGATAAAAAAAAAGGGTCTTTATTAATAATAATACATAATATGCTTTACTGATATACGCGATACGCAGTACTAAATACAACTTAAACGTGCGTTGAAATTGACGTCCATGTGAACATACAATGTCTTACTTGACTGCGTCCTTTGACACCATCATGGGACTGTCACTTGAACCAATAAGTTTTAATATATAATAATATTTTCGATATCATTCAATCAGCTTAGTAGATTCTAATTTGTGGAATATGATTGTACTGATGGTTACTGATAATTGGATTTTCAATTTGCGTGTAAATAAGAAATTTTCAAATAATTTTTTTTTTTTTTTTTTTGGTATATGTTTGTGTAAATCGTTTTTATTATTTTCATTTCATTTTCAATTATCAAATATTAAATTAAATTTTTAATTTACTTAATTTAGAGTGAAGAATATTATAAATATATATATTTTTTAATTATTATTTACGTATCCAACCACTTTACTTATTTCAACAATTTAAAATTGTTTATTAATTTGTTCATTTTAATCAAATACGTAAAGAATACAATAATAACAATTGCGTTTGTTTATGAACAATTTTGAATGATATTTACATAAATCTTCAAATTTTTAATTGGTTTAGGATGGAACTTTATCATCAAATTTGTACAAATATTAATTTTATTTGTCTTTGAATCATAGAATGAAGAATAAAAAGGAAGGAAGGCTGATTATTTCACTTTACAAAAATGAACAAGTATTTATAGATCCTATTATATACCTAATCTAAAAGAAAGAAGGTAGAATTGAATCCACCATCTGTAAACCTTTCTGTTTTCACAACAACATATCCTGTACCTAATATACTTAAATATTGAAACTTTCCTCTATAATTGTATTCAATGGTTAAATTCTGGCAAAGTTTGTTTTAATTATTTGAAGTGTTTACTTTTTATCCTATAGGAGTTATAAAAAAAGCATACACTAAAGGATACTAATTATTTTAAATCGACTTAGTATTAAAAAAGGGAACAATTTGCCATGATTTTTGAATGAATTTGAACATAAAATGAATGTTCAATTTAATTCTGCGGAAGTATTTCATGCATTTTTTCTTAGTTTCTTTTCAAATGATTAAAGACATACCAAAATAATTGATTATTTCAAATTAGCAATTTTTTTGCCTATATTTTCATAAAACAAGTGAACTTTATTCAACGCGACGTATTCAATTACGGATTCTTATCTTTTTCAACATAGTAGTGCAAGGAATTAATTTCTTAGGGATAGAAATTTAAGTTTTTTAATTTTTCCTTGAAAAAATTTGAACTAATTTCTTACTCACTGCTGAAGTTTTTTTTTTTGCGGGAAAGAAAAACGCATAATATTGATTTTTTGATGTCCACTTATTTAGTTCGCGGGCCAGCACTCTTTTTGTTAAGTAATTGAAACTTTTTGTGTGGATAGCTTTTGGCAAGTCTATCAAACATTCTCAATACAATTTTTTTCAAAAGTGCTGCATGATAACGTCATATTTTTAAGCTATTTGTCTGATAAAACACAGTGGGAAATTTGTCGGACACTATGAGCGCTTGACAACATTAATAATTATTAAACAATAAAATATTTAGTTCGCCAAAAATACTGCTCCGGTGAGCTTGTCTACCACCTCGAACATGCCGTATTTTATTTTTCAATACACAAGTTCATAATTCAATTTTGCTGAATTGTTTAATAATTATTTATGTTATCAAACAGTCATAGTCTATAGAGAATAAATTTAGTAGGCTCATAAAAAAAACCACGCACGAATTTGCAAGTATGTGTTGATCATTTAACAAAAACAGTGCTGTCCCGCGGACTAATACTTCGTATCTTCTATTTCAATGCGTGCATTTTCCAAACCATTTTCATTTTCCTATAAACATGATGAGAAAGTTTTGTAATGATTATTAGTTTTCTTTTTATTTGATCGAAAAAAATTCATATCGAAGGTTCTTATAAGTTTTTATGGCTGTCGTTCTATTCTATCGTTTAAGATAAATAAAAGCCATTCCAATTTAGAAAAAAAACTGTTTTATTTATACGTTGTTCGCGATTTTATAAATTAGTCCTTGAACAGGGCGTAGTAAATCCTCCCAGATTACTCAAAACTCCATTTACAATTCTAATCTTTTACCCTTATTTACAATTCTAATGATAATAATTTGAATCTAAATCCAAAAATCTTTTTCTTTACTTGTTTTTGTTTTACTTCGAAAATTGTCATAGAAAACCTTGTGAACATTTGATTTAAAATAAAAATTGTATTTTTATTTTTTGCTAAGTTCATGAATATTTAAATTTATTATTACTTTCATCAATATTGCTCAACTTTCTTTTTTAAGGCAAATTGTAGAACACCATGGAAATTTGATCCATACGTCATCAGGGGAGGGTGAACTACAATCAGATACCGTACTAAATGTTGATATGTTAAGTAAAATCATTTTTTAAATGGCTTACTCATTTATTCACAAAAATGAGAAGTAGAAAAAAAAAAAAAAATTTTTCTTTTTTGAGAGGCTATAATTGCCTCTTCATCTTTTATGTAAATGTTGTTTGATATTTCTTCTGCATGGAAAATGGGAGTAAAAAACCTTTTTGTTGTTCAAGAATATGTTTTTCTTTACACATGAAATATTTTCCTTTTTTCTGTTGAAATATTTCATTTTCAAATGAAACAATTACCGTTTTTGTTAGAGTGTTTTTCGAGTCACAGCATGTGTTGTTTCAAAATTTTTATATTATTTTGATGCGTAAATAAAAATAGAAATATTTTTGATTATTTTTTATTTCAGCTCTTGCATAGTATTTCAGTTTCTACGAAGCTAATTGATCTTTAATTATCAATTAAGGTTATGTCAAGTAATTATATTTTCTATCAAAGGATCAAAGCATCTACAAATGGCTTTGTTCCTTCCATGCTTCATTTACGATCATAGGTGAAGAATGAGTAGTCGACAGACATTCTATAATCAAACTTATAATTGCGTTACCTACTCACCGATTAAACCTGCCATACATGTTTCTATGAAGCCACGGAAGTTGAAATCGTGTAATATTCAAAATTTTCCACAATCTTTTTATTTTTCACAGTTTATTTGTATATTACCAAAGAGTGACTTCTGGAAATGAAGATTCTGGATAAGAAGAGTGATCTTCTCAGAAACTATGCATCACCTAATCAATATATATACCCGACTTTTTCCTTCGTACCCCTTAAAAAAATTGCAAAATATAGAGAAATTTGTCTCGGATATGGATAAAATTCATTAAGAAAATTGCAAAAAAATCGAAAAATTTTTTTGCCTTCGATATCGATAAAATTTATTTTATAAGATAATTTTGACCCAAAAATCGGGTTTATTTAATGATTGCATTCGTGACTTTGAGATATAATCCAAAATTGGACACAATGAGCGATTTTCTCAGAAACTATGCATCCAATCGAAACATAAACCCGATTTTTGTATTTTTTGGGTCAAAATTACCTTCTATACAGAGTTTTATCGAAATCGATAAAACTCGATTTCGATTTTTTCTAAGGGGTACCGCTTTAAAAATTTGCAAAAATTCGAGACCCAGTTGACCTATCTTGTTCATTTACTCGACCCCACTTTTTATGAGCACGCTGTGGAAATTTCAGTTTTATATCTTCTTTCGTTTTTGAGTTATCGTGTTGAAAGACAGACGGATTTTGTTCGTAGCATCAATATTTTTAGGCGTTACAAACTTGGGACTAAACTTAGTATACCTTGATTTTTTACATGGTATAAAAAGTGTATTTATTGGTAAAAATAATCAAGTGCAGAAGACAAAGATGAAATTCTATATTTTTTTAAAAAATTGCCTTAATTTTTTAACGAAATTGCTGGCGATATATATAAACAGTTCTGTGTTTTTGCGTTGAGAATTTTGCGTTTAACTGTTCTGCATTTCTGCTACATTCGTAATATAAAAATGTAATAAATTTTATCAATTTTATTTCTATTTCTTTAAAAACATATTAAAAATAATGCAAAATATTTCTATTCTGTGACGAGCATTTGTTCTGAACCGGTGAACTGAATTTCTTTTTACTTAATATATAAGTTGAAAGACATAATTGTATATTATGTTCCCCCCAACTCAGAATAATGTAATCACATTTTTATCGTACACCTTTAGTGTAATTATACTTTTCACGAAAATAATTATTATTAGAAGCATATTTAACAAAATCTTACATTCTGAATGCTTAATAAAGTCACCTATTTACAGAGTGTTTTTTTTCTTTAAAAGTATTCATGGAAAATTAAATATTTTTAATACAAATAGATATAATAATAACTAACTGACTAGCATATCAACGCACAGCCCAAACTCCTGCAGGTGACCAGTAAGGAAGGATTTTTGGAAATAAAACTCCTAAGAAGGTAATTGAATAAAGGGATGGAAAGGCATGAAAGTCAGTAATTTTTTTTATTTCATTATGGTTTAACTGTGGTTATGGTAACCGATCTCGAGTAATACGGCCTGTATTCAATTTTCAAATAGTGAAGGTAAGGCTCCAAAAATATAAAGCCCATGAAATTGTGAACAACAAGATTGTGACAAGAGAAATGAAGAATATAACGCGGAAGTATTTCTTAATGTCAATAATTTAGAGCTAAGCTTCTGAGAAGTTATTTTCGAGTGGTATTGCCATTTGACGTAGCTATACGTACCAATTAGATGATTCAAAATATTTTGGAATATTTATTATCAGTGTGAGTTTTCCGAGAATCCTATTTACTTTTGAGAATCGTATTTAAAAAAATTTGTAGCTAAGAATTTTAGCTGCAATAATATTAAGAAGAATTAAATATAATTCTATTTCCAGACAAGATCCAAAAAAGGATCTTGCGACATCAGTCGATAAAGTCAAACGGAACCAAAGTGTCATAGCTCAGTGTCCATCTGAGACATAAAATCAGAGTATCACTCTGAAACATAAAGTTTCCTCTCAGGATCAGAATAATAGGCCACCAACCATAAATTTCTCGAACAAACGCAGTGACAATAGGAAGCACAATAGAGTGATGAATTTCATAACACGAGTGATTTGATACTGCTAGCAATATATGTCGATCTCTAGAATGCAAGGCATTTTCTTGCCAAATACCATTAAGGTCAATTAAGTCATTATTTAGCCATTCTAAGATAACAAACCACTAGAACTTTCTACATCTATATTATACGGATTCATTTCATTATGTGAACAGTTTTCATTAAATGACATATATTTTTGATGTCATTTAATTCGTTGGGATGAGTTCAGAGTGAAGATGAGAAATAAGTGAAATGGGAATTGATATTCATCTCTCTATAATATAAATGTCTGAGTTATTTTCACAAAGAAATTCCTTGCAAGTTATCACCATTTATAGTAAATACCATCCGTATACCATAAATGAACGACATCACTCACTCTGTGATGGTGTGGCTGTGTGTGGAATGTATATGCAGTGTGACCCACAAGTCCTTAGTCAAAGTACAGAGGAGTAATGTCTACTAAGTCAAATAATAATGTCCACAAATAGTCCAGTCTTCCATATTTTGATCGTAAATTGGACTTCTTGCACTAGTACATTCTAAAAAGCTGCCAGTAAACACTTCCTTCAACCAAAACTCGATTGTTTTAAGAATGTTTCACGCCTTCAAAATATCATGGATCACAATTTTCAAATCCACGTTCAAAATTTCCAAGAAGGTTTCAAAGGTGAGTGGAAATTCAAGGGACTCAAAATGATATCCAAAAGTTATTTTAAAATCTGGACAGAAATTTTAAATATATTTTGGCCCGATTCTTCTGGAAACACTTTTTCAGTTATTCAAGATGATTAGAAAGATATATAAATGAAAAAAATCTAATATTTGAATGGATTTTTAATCATATTGTGCCTTGAATTTCAATCCATCTCGAACGCGTTTTACAAGAAACGTTTTTATTAAAAAGTAAGTCAAAAACACTAGCAACTTTTATTAAACTTCGTTGTTAGTATTTTCATAACAAAAAAAAACTCAACAAACTCTGAAGGGCAATGTTAGATTACGTTTGGTTAGAATGGCTGTCCTGATACCAAAACAGAGTCAGTTCATCTCCAGCCACTACTCCATGAACCATTTAGAGCTTTTTAAGAACAGCAGGAGTGCTTTGACGTCAACGAACTTCAGGTTAGAGAAGTCGTTATAAAAAATTCAAGTGAGTCAATCTCCCCATCCTTCGGACTGTGATAGCTCTTGCAATAATCGTGATACACTGGTAGACCCAGTCGTTCAAGAGAAGTTTTTCAGATTTTTCTCTTTGCTCAAAAATTTTTGTTCGTATATTTTCCTGCGCCTAGTTTACCTAACGAGAAATTTCTCATTTAACAATGGTTAAAGACTTTTGGAACAAACTGTATGAATACATATAGACTGAATTAAAAATTATCAATTCATCACATAATAAATAATGATGGTCTAACTCAAACGTTATGTGTTATAATTGAGGTTTCAAGTATTTGTGGGTTTCATCTTCTTTCTATCATAGTTTTCTAAGTAGATTTTATGTGATGTAATTTTAGTTGTCATGTATAATAGAGATCAAGGTTATTGTATGTCTCAATAAACAAGAGTTATGATAACTAACATAGTTAGTTGTTTAAGCACCTTGCACTTAATTGTTTGAGATGGAAAAATTTTGTGAAAATAAGACTATAAATAATAATGTGTGATACGAAGCGATTAAAGTCGAAAAGTAAAATATTATTTAAATTTAATGCAAGTTTAACCAATATGACAATTTAGTTAGACTTTAATCGTAAATCCTCACGTGGGCAATGTTGAATGTTCCACCAAAAACGTCCCCATTCCCCCTGACGCTCGTACCGGTAACCGTTTTTAACATTTTTTTGAAGTGAAATCCATCATTTTTCTGCCTCTTTCTGTCCATGTTTTATCCTTACTATTTTTTTCTGTCTCTCTACCATTATTTATACTTATACGAACGGAGTATTTACACTGCAACATCAAAGAGAGACAGAACAACAGAAGTCATGCCCTAATATGTCATACTATTTTGTCATTTTTTGCACCAGTTTTCTATGTCGGTATGACAGAAACATTTGTGGCCTATTAATTGAAAATAAAAAACTATCGTTCAGTTTTTTTATTCAATACTTTGGATCGATGAGATATTCGCCATAAGGCTTTTGTAATTCGAACTGTCTTAATAGTTTTGTTGGAAAGGATTGCGAACGGAGATATCATCTTTCTTCGGCTGGTAGTATAGTGCTGCCTTAATTCGTGCGAATCGTTGATGTGTAAGCGCATTACTAATAAACCAATTAGGCTTTCCATCCTGTATCTTATCCTGAATTTCTTTTTATACCATGTATATATGAAATATACATAGTATTATAAGTTTAGTCCCAAGTTTGTAACGCCTAAAAATATTGATGCTACAAAAAAAAAATTGGTATAGGTGTTCATAAAATCACCTAATTAATCCATTTCCGGTTGTCCGTCCGTCTGTGGTCACGATTACTCAAAAACGAAAAGAGATATCAAGCTGAAATTTTTACAGCGTGCTTAGGACGTAAAAAGTGAGGTCAAGTTCGTAAATGAGCAACATGGGTCAATTGGGTCATGGGTCCGTAGTACCCATCTTGTAAACCGTTAGAGATAGAATAAAAGTTTAAATGTAAAAAATGTTCCTTACAAAAAAATAAACAACTTTTGTTTGAAACATTTTTTTGTAAACATCACTGTTTACCCACGAGGGCGTTAATTATTTACAAATTTTATAGTATGTATTAATATAGGAATATCAAAGTGAATATCTTTTGTTATTTACATGACGTCAAAAAAAACAAACGATTGCGCATCAACACTTGCGCATTATATGAGAATATCAGTTAAATATGTTAGATATGTATGTATGTGAAATGTGACAGAGTTATCAACACTGCCTATACATGGTATTTCAACAATTAACTCAGTCAATTGTTCGTTTTCACTTGTTACTTTTAAAATCAGTATAAAAAATATATAAATGACACGGTTATTGGTATAGTAATAACAAAAATATATACTTTAGTTATTACGTTACAATGACTCACTGGATGGTTTTGAATAGATTGAAGAAACTACTAACACAATGACAGGCATAACTGTGTGTATTCCTACAGGATAGAAAAAAAGAATCATATAATATCCACCCTCCTTTTTTATATAAGAAAATATTCATTCATGTGTTCAAGTTAAAATTATCAATAAAAAAATGTTATATAACTTGATTCCACAGTGAATTCAAAAAGCACCTATTCAACTAGTATTTAGCTCGAAAAATAGAGAATCAGATCTGAACACCACTCATCTATTGTTGAATCTAGACTGCTTAGATAATTTTCATTACGATCGCCGTTTTATATTTACCATAAATAATACAAAATAGTGATCGAACTTTTATGTTAGCACTTTTTAAGAACTAACAATAAATAAGTATTTGAATCGCCTTCGAGCAAATTTGAAAAAAACGGCAAATATTCTGATTTAGCCTCACTACAGTTTTTACTAATGTGCATCCTCCCTACAAATACGCAAACATAACCTATCCACAGACCCAAGCAAAATCATAATAATTTAGGAATCGGAGGACTTTGGAAACTAAAGATCCGTTGTAATCCAACAAATGATTGATGGGCTTATGGTCTTTTATTTTCAGAGACAAAGGATTTTTAGATATTTTTAAATCTCCACTGATAGGGGTTTATAATGATAATCGTTGTTAATCTACGCATATGAATAAGTATTAGTTATTGTTTTTTTTTTTTTTTTTTTTTTTTTTTGTAATTCAATAAAAACTTAAAGCCATCAAAACAAAATTTTCATAATCTATTCCCTAAATATAATAACTTTTAAGTATTACGATCGAAAAAAAAAGGAAAAAAATATACAATTTAAACAAATGTGTATCAAAAGAAAATTTTTGAAATATGATTTTCTTTTGTTCAAGTTGATAACCAACCAAACCCAGATTATTATCATAAAAAGGTACAACTTATTAAGTAGTCTAATAAAAAAAAATTGTTTAACCTAAGAAATTTTTATCATTTTTTCGGTAAGCTTCATTTAACTTTAAGATGAAAAACTATATACAGTTAACATATAATTTGAAGAATGAAGCGAAAAAAGTTTTAATATCTATTAAAAAAAAAATTCCGATTTATGTCGTCAGTAAAATTGTATGTGAAGTCCGTCCCTCTGCACGAACAACCACAGTTTTTCAACGTGAGTCATATTTTAATATATACCTAAAATCCATTATGTTTTCCGATGAGTCATAAGGAAAAGAATATGGAAGTAAACTCTGAGTTCATTTTAGTTTTTAAATTGATGTGTGTCTAACCATTCTTATAAAAAGAAATTTGCAAGATTAAAACATCTATCATTATAAACATAGTATTTTAAAACAGTCCTCGGATCAGATGTAATATTTGACAGGCATATCAGAACGGAGGCAAAATAGTGATGAAGAATTTTGTCCCTATTATACTATGTATGAACTTGAGTTCATAATTCGAGTTTTTTGAAAGAAACAGCATACAAAAGACCCCGCCCGATAGTATAGGATAATGGGTTTCTGTGAAACTTTTTCAAACTTTCCCCAAAATGTTTTTCGGATCGTACTGATTAAAAGCTCTCATTTTGAGCTACGGGCGATTGAAGCCACACACACTATTATCGTCTCAATAATGGTACACCGTACAACACACGAACTAACAAGACAACATAGCATAAAAAACTATTAACCGCGGGAACGAAGCACTGGAGTTCGAAAATTTGAACGGTAAGACGGATTTGAATTCGGTTTTCTGCCACATGCTACACACGGTAGTCAGGTTATATAACTACATGTGTATATCCCGTAGCTCGAAAACAGTTGGGGGGGGGGGTGCAAAAGTTGTTCTGTAAGCTATTTTTCTATATAATCGTGCGGGATCCTATGATGGGTAAGTTAAAACTTCTGTCATATGTTCCCCTTCGAATCCAACAACTTTCGTTTAAGTCATTTTTTCTTTGGGAAACTTCCGTTGGAAAATTATTTAGCGGTGATATATTTAAATAACACCCTGTAATTCAGACTTGTACTTTATTTCAATTTGCAAAACTTTCTAAGTAACAGAAATAGCTACAATAAATTTATAAATAACCTGCTGAATACTACACGCACTGCCACATTAGCGGGAAAAACGATAATAATTTTTCGTGAAAAAAAAAATAAAATAAAAGATAAATACCGATAAAATGTATTTTTTATTCAAATCACGTTTTGAAAATTCATTCACATAGTTTTCTTTTTATTGCAAAAAAAGAACGCCCAGGATAAATTCTCAATAAATTTGTCATGCACAAATAGCTTATCGTGTCAACGGTTGTTTTATCCGAAATAATGGTCATTGTTACCGAATAGTATTTTAAATAAAGAAAGAAAAAGTCTATGACCATTAATTTTGATTTGAAACTTATACATGTTGATCGCTTGGACAGACATTATTATACCTGACCACACTTTATTAGGAAAAAATTTGATTCTATTAATATTTGGAATTCTTAAAAATTTTATAAACATCAAGTGATTTCTGGGTTCAATTATAGAACCAAACACTTTCTCCAAATGCTTTTGATTGACATATTCAGTTGAAAAGTGGAAATTTTTAGGATTTCTTCTATAGTAGGTTATCCTACACTTTTATAATGTACCGAAATCCGTGCTTGGATTTCCAGTCTTATTTTAGTATTTAGATATATGCTTCATTAACTTACTAAGAATTTTCAACCCGTGTCTATTTCTTATGTACTGATAAAAAGATATTGCTTGTATTCTGGCTATATTTACACAAACAAATAATACCAATGTATTAACGCTTAATTTTTTTGAATGAGTGCTGGTTAGAAATTCCAAAAAAGGTTTTTTAACTTTTTCAAAAACACTCTTGTTTTTAATCAAACTATATATTTTCCAAGAAGGATAATTTCGGTTATGATTAAATTGAAAATGATTGTCAACTACATACATTTTTTTTTTCGAGAAATCAGAATTTAATATCATAAAGCTATGATGTTCGATAACTTTTTGTATAAAACGTACATATCATATAGATAAGTAAGTAATCTCTTCGGGGTTTTTTAGATTCGACCATATAGCTAATATTTACTATCATCAATTATACTTTAAAATAGTAAAACTGTCTTTTACATCACCACTTAAAATGAACAATTTATTCGTTCGTATATTCGATACTACTTTTAAAAAAAGTCTCAATTTACTTCTACTACATTTTTATACCGTCAGTTAGAAATTTCGAAACTGCAGTGTAGAACTCTTTATTTATTTTCCAGAACAACATAGACAAAATCGAAAGTAAGCGTTGTTAAACTTTTTTGGATGGTGTTTTTGCATTTTGCATTTTAAACATTGTCTCTTGGCTGGGGTCTCATAAACATATATAGACCTTGTACAAAACATGATGACGTAACTGATATTTGTCTAATGATAAAGTATGTATGCGAAAGAAAAATATAGGAATAAAATACATAAAAATACGTATTTAGAATCTGCACCTTCCTCGTTGTCAAAGTCATCTGTCAGGATATACACAGGCGTCGAAAACGAAAAGAGAGAGGAAAAAAACTTTATTTACGATACTTTTGGTGGTATCGATGTATAAATATAGGTTCTATACTCGAGTGATGAAATATCATGCAAATTTTCTGATTTATTATCGATTAATAAAGCCTAGTGTCACCAATTGTCTAGTCGAAAGTAGACAAAGAAATCTTTGGAACGTGATATTTATGGTATGATTCGATATTAAAAGCGAAACAGCAACCATTAATGAAGGGTGATCCTAATTGACTTTCCTAACTTTAATTTAATAAAAAAAAAAACACAGAAAATATAATTTTATCTCATTTTTATTAATCGAATATTAAGTATAATGAAAAACTATGTTCGAATGGATTTAAGTCAAATGGATGCCTTAAGACCTTCTGCAGAAGTTGGTTCGTTTCAGGTAACTTCGATGACTTTGTCGCGGGCTTAGTTTCTAAGATTATCTTGGCTATAACTTGGCTATGATGTTAGGAAACGATGCTAGCTTTTTGGTGCTCAGACGCCAATCTTGACGACGTTCTTTTTGTGAGAGCTTTCTTAATAATCGCGTCTATATCAACAAACTTGCAACATGGTGCTCATAAATAATCCCCGAAACTTAATCATCGAAAAAGTCGTCGCAAATGTACTCGAGCGAATGAAGATCCACAGGCAGACATTTGGCCAACACAGTAAGTTAGGAAACTAAAATTGAATCTTCTACTTATTTAATGTTTCATTTGAATTTTTTTACAACTCTATTTTTAATCGTTTTTCTCTTTCACAAAAGAATCAGAGAAGCATTGCATATTGTTTCATTAATTTGCAGCAAAATAGAATTGACTTTCGAATGGTCCTGTATAAAGGTTTAAATGAACGAAAATAAACGACAACCAATTCACTACAAAAACGAATTTAATATTTCAGGATAATACTAAAAGTATATATGTATAAATCTATTATCCTTTTTTTGCATGTCAAAAAATTCAATTAATTATCTCGTGGTAACTCTTTTGTCTGCTCTATATGTACTGTCAAATATTTTTTCCTCTTCGTTTTGGGTTAGTATAACGACTACACAATATCTTGTTAAGTTAATTTGATTTAGTTTTTCTCTACCAACAACCATGGAGAAGTTTTTATCCTAACAAGGAAAATTCATTTCACTTATATTACATTAATAGAAATGAAAATTGTCTTGTTCGTTTCGACTTGTCTTGTCTAAACAACGGATTACAATTTTTTCCCGTTTTTTTTATTTATTTTTTATGGCTTATTTTTATATTGGTTTTATTTGTCGATAGGAGTAATTTGTGAAGATTTCCGAGCAAGAAATAATGTCATTCACCCGGAAATGTCATCTTTAATTCTTGATTTTTTTTTTCGATAATTTTTTCAATAAGTTTTTCTACCAATATAAAATAAATGTCATTGTGCTTTATCGTCTTAATTAAAATCATTCAAAGTATTTAGATTTTGTAAAAAAGATATAATGTGTTAAATACCGGTTTATTCTTCTGGTTACAAAAATTTCCTCAAATACTTTAAGTGATTCGAGGTCCTTGGCATTATTGGTGATTTCCCTAACAATGGGCTAAAAAAAAATAATAGTAATAAAAAATGTATATTGGCAAATAAGAAATAGTGACAATGCAAGGGTAAACGCCACATTTTATTTGAAAAGTCATGCAGCACTTAAACATAGCTTCGCAAATGCATAAATGGAACTTTTTAATGAATTTTCACATCACCACAAATCCCATCAATCAATACATTCACGAAAATCATGAAAAAAGCTGCGTCGGTGATAACAAGGTAGACCTGATAGGACCTATCAGGTCAACGCAATAGTAGAAATAAAGACAAAACTTTAACTTTGTAAAGAATGTTTGTTATGTAGTATACGCGTAAATTTAACTACTGACGATGGTTTTGTTGCAATCGGAATATCGATATTAAGCGAAACTATTGGAAGTACTTTATCTGCCTTCCCGTAATGCTCGAAAGTCAGGTTTTGTTTTACTGTGTGATCGATACAGTACAAATCGCAAAAATTAACTTTTTAGCGAGTTAAAATAAATAAATACCTCAAATCGAAGGTAGTAAAGGGAGTAACTGTTAACTTTTAGAGTTGTATAAAATTACTCTGAAGTTATGAATGTCCAATAGTTAATTATTTTTTACTCAAATTATTTTGGTAATTTTTGAACTCTGAATACTTGTTAATCTGAGTTTGATAAGAAAGCCGTCGAGTAGTGAAGTATAGAGGTTGGCTTACACGCAAATTAATTTTGCAATTATCAGACTTGTAGAAGTTTAACTGACTTTAAATGGGCTATGGACCTGACATTATATTTTAATAAAAAGTCAATGAAACTTTCTTGAAATTTGGAAAATTTTATGTGAGAAATTTGTTTATTATACGAATAAATAGACATAGTTATGCTTTCCTAAAATTTTAGATACAAACTGTCAAAAACCAAGAACGTTTCAGCTTTGGTGCCACTGAGACTTTTTTTTCTTACTATATTTTCCATAATTCAAAATGCTAAACGTCCGCTTTTTATCTAAAACAAACAGCTGAATAGACAAAGATTTATTTATTTTTTAGATGAAATAATAACTCAGATAAAAAGACTTATCATTTCAAATCATTAAACAGAAAATTTTACATGGTTTAAAAAAAAATCCCTGGTTGTGTACTAAATAACCGTTAACAAAATTAACACCAAAGCTAAACATTGGCTATTTAGTGTCTGTGTTTGTGTTGTTTATGTTAAAGAATATATATATTGAACATATAAATTTATTTAATCCTGTGAGGATTACGTCGAGGATAATTCAAATTTAACCCCTCACTCTTTGCTCACTTTCTCGTTTGTTCGTTGTTTGTGTTATATATGCTTGCTTTGTGTTTGTAAATTATAATTTACACAAAATTTTTTTGTAATAAACAAAAATAAATGTTTACAAAGGAAAACAAAAGATATTTTTTAAATTAATCCTCAATAACTACCATTAATTGATAAAAACCCTAACGGAAAAATGGAAGAAACTGGTTTAAAAAATATTGATTTAATTGATTTTAAAATAAATGAAAAATATTTAATAACAGACTTTACACCTGCACGGTATTAACCCGTAAACAATACCGTCGACGGTTCGGTAATCTTTAGTTCTGTGATGAGAGATTTGCTCACGTGTTCTGTAGATAAAATAATAGTAAATTAATTATGCAAATGTCAGACTAGGAGAAATTTAACTGACTTTAAATGGACATTATATTTTAATGAAAAGTAGCTTTCAATGAAACTGTCTTGAAATTTGGAAAATGGTATTAGGCTTTGTTTATTATACGAATAAATAGACAGACATCCTTATGCTTTCCTCAAATTTAAGATGCAAATTCTCGAAAACTAAGAACATTTCAGCTTTGTTGCCACTGAGACTTGTTTTGTTCTTCAAGTTATAACAGTCAACTTTTTTTAGTCAATAAAATTAAGTTTTGAAGCTGAGAACTTTTAAGCATGAACAAAACACAAAGGAATCATGGATAAACCACAAAAGTTAACCGACAATTCATTAAATAAAAAATAAAGCATTTTTTTCTTTAAATGAAACAATATTTATTTATTTCCTTGTTTCTTTTTCAGGTAAGAATTTTTCTTTGGAGTTATATTTTAAGGAAGGTGCGTAAAATTTCATGAATTTTTGTAATCGGTTAAAAAAAGTAAAATAATACTGGAGTAAATCTAAGCAAAAAAAGGCTGTTATATGGATTAAAAGTTCGAGCAGCGAAACTTTGGGGTTTTTCTTTTCACATCAAAATAAGTATTTTTTGAAATTTTTTACTTTCCCGGAGTGGTGCAACATGTTTAAAAAACAAAATGGCGTCAAAAATGGAATTTTTTTCAGAAATTTTATCATTTTTATTTTATATTCGCAAAAGGAGACATCGGTGCATATCCAAATTTGGTAGGTTTGTAGTCCATGTTAAGAACTACTTCTCATAATTTTTTGGTGGGGTTTCGTCCCTTCCCCTCCCAGTTATATATATATGTATACATACATATGGTAAAACAGTTCATTTGACTATAACTTGAAAAATATTCGATGGATTTTAATGAAACTAATATCAATAGTAGGTTTTATTTCTTACAACTTTCGGTTAAAATTTTAGCGAAATCCGTTAAATAGTTCGGCCAAAATTTCCAATTTAGGGAATTGTTTAAAATGGCTGCCATTTTATGCCATTTTGTCCTACGAGGTTAAATTTTTTTTTAAATTGTAGCATTTTTTATTATCTTTCGATTTTATAACAAGGGACTTACCCGTAAAATGACTCCTTGATCCATATTTTTGCGAAAAACGGAAAATTTAACACTTTCTGGAAATAATTGTTTGGGGGGTGTATGGACTGGCTTTGGGGGGTGTTTTTTGCTTTGGCATGAGAAAACTATTTTTAAAAGAGGTCTATATGGTTTAAAGCAAAATTTGTAAGTTTTAACCCCCGCGCTGTAAGGGGGAAGGGGTGTATGAAATAAATGTATCTTAAAAGATTTTAAAAAGAGGTCAAAATAGTTTAAAATGCTAAAGTAACCCAAAATTTTAGATGCTTTTATTAATATAGCACTTTTTACAACATCCACCCCTTCCCCTCCCGCTTTCATATTTTTTGCAAATTCAAAATTTTTATGACGTATAAAGGGGTTTTTGGGGTCGCTGATCTCGAATTTTGCAATAGATTATAAAAAACAATTGTAATATTTTTAGGGGGTGTACTTATTTGGGCCAAAAGTTCGAGATCAGCGACCCCCAAAACCCCTTTATACGTCATAAAAATTTTGAATTTGCAAAAAATATGAAAGCGGGAGGGGAAGGGGTGGATGTTGTAAAAAGTGCTATATTAATAAAATCATCTAAAATTTTGGGTTACTTTAGCATTTTAAACTATTTTGACCTCTTTTTAAAATCTTTTAAGATACATTTATTTCATACACCCCTTCCCCCTTACAGCGCGGGGGTTAAAACTTACAAATTTTGCTTTAAACCATATAGACCTCTTTTAAAAATAGTTTTCTCATGCCAAAGCAAAAAACACCCCCCAAAGCCAGTCCATACACCCCCCAAACAATTATTTCCAGAAAGTGTTAAATTTTCCGTTTTTCGCAAAAATATGGATCAAGGAGTCATTTTACGGGTAAGTCCCTTGTTATAAAATCGAAAGATAATAAAAAATGCTACAATTTAAAAAAAAATTTAACCTCGTAGGACAAAATGGCATAAAATGGCAGCCATTTTAAACAATTCCCTAAATTGGAAATTTTGGCCGAACTATTTAACGGATTTCGCTAAAATTTTAACCGAAAGTTGTAAGTAATAAAACCTACTATTGATATTAGTTTCATTAAAATACATCGAATATTTTTCAAGTTATAGTCAAATGAACTGTTTTACCATACGTATGCATACATATATATATAACTGGGAGGGGAATTGACGAAACCCCACCAAAAAATTATGAGGAGTAGTTCTTAACATGGACTACAAACGTACCAAATTTGGATATGCACCGATGTCTCCTTTTGCGAATATAAAATAAAAATGATAAAATTTCTGAAAAAAATTTCATTTTTGACGCCATTTTGTTTTTTAAACATGTTGCACCACTCCGGGAAAGTAAAAAATTTCAAAAAATACTTATTTTGTTGTGAAAAGAAAAACACCAAAGTTTCACTGCTCGAACTTTTAATCCATACACAAGGCGTAATTTCACTCTACTATAAACATTACATTTTTATTATGTTATTTTTCCTGTCAAATAAAACAAATCAACGATAGAATAAATAATAAATAAATTTCTGCATATCTCATCAAATAAATCAGACAAATTGACTGACAAAGTTTGGTAAATTATTATACACGCTCCGAATCTATTCAGTGGAAAATTAAATCTTAATAATTTGCCATACGGAAGTCATAATTAAATAATATTTTATTATATATATAAACTCTAAAAAAACAAAATAACATAATTTTGTGAATTTTTAAAGTATAATTTATATAGACTTATTTACTATATCCATAGTCAACGGAAAGGAGCTAGGGCGTGTTTTATTTACGCATAATAATCATTGATTCCCATAGTTTGGAGCGGATTACCAAATCTAACCGTTTTTATCCATCTCTTTACCCATGTTCTTGGATATTGTTTATGTTTGTGTAGATGTAGATTGTGTCTCAATTCCATTCATATAATATTTACAAGTCATTACACTTCTGACAAAACCATGGGTCTCTTAATGAGAATGTGTTAGTTACATCATTAACCTCTAGACAGCGCCACATATTTCAAATCTAAACAGCGGTATTAGTAGAAAATTTAAAATAAAGTTTTAATTTTGTATAAATTCGTTATTATTTTCATTAAATTAATAAACAATTTTAATTAATTGATTGTAATATTTGTTGAAATAAAAATTAATTATTAATAAATAAATTAATAATAATAAGACAGTGCTTTTGAATTGATATTGGTGGCGTTGCTATGTAGCAGTTTTGGGAACTAAATCGTACATCAATAAGGGAATATATGTTTAATGCATTTTATATAAAGCTAAAAGGCTTGTGTAATATAGGACAGTAGTCTCAATAGATTGTGTGTGAAATGAGATATGTATAAAGAAGTATCTTTTGGTAAACTTAACTTCCAGCTTCTTTAGGTTAAGATTGCTTGTATACAAAAACATAAAAAGAATATCTTTTCAATAAAAAGTAGTTAATAATAATATGAATCTAATGAAGAAAAAATATGACCTCTATGATAGAGCTTTGGGAGCTTTGTTGAGTTGTATTTTTTTCTTATATAATTTATTTTTTTTAATTATTTCATTTTGAAATTTTTTTATAAATAATATTTCTAAAAATAAATAAATAGATAGACAGACGCATACAAACAAAGTAGTAAATAAACACATAGAATGAAAAAAAACCTCGTGAGCAGCAAAACTTCTTAACTCAGGCCATATTTTTCCCTAGTACTTTTTATTATTAGATGTTTTTTTTTATTACATAAAATTTGTACTCATAAGGACGGAAAGTAGTGCCAGGAGTCCACTCTATCAAACGTTATCTAACTGCTAAGACCTCTGTATCAACTTGGTGGAACTGTAAAGAAGAGTGAAAGGGTAGTTCGTCCTTCTTGAGAGGAAAGGAAAAACCCCGAAAAGCCACTTCCGTGACAATAATTTTAAGTAAAAATTTGAAAACTTATATCGATCCACCTAATAAGCAATCTCAAATACTGAATTTTAAGTCATTTGAATCAAAAGGAGCCTAAAAGGTTGAGATGCCAAAAATAACGGGAGGGGGGAATTGTTCACATTCATAAAACCCCATAAACGTGATCTAATGGGTATTAACTGCATAAAACGCTCCCTTCTCCGGGTTGACCTCCGACACTGTGCATAAGTCTACATTTTCGTAGTAAATATAAGTAAAAAACAAACAGTATCTCGCATAAAAAAAACGCAGAAAAAAAATTAATTAAAAAATACAAAATATATATTATTTTTCCTTCATCCTCATTATCATCATCGTCAAAACTACCAACTTGGAGAAAAACAAGATGTTGTATTTGTAAATATTACACTAGCTCGTTCCATGCGATATTCCACATTGCGGTACCCGTCGATAAAAACAGGCTAGAGAAGTAACATATAAGAGATAAATATCAACAGTAATTTACATTTATTTATTTATAGGCAATTTTATTACAGATATGATATACAAATTACAAACTGAACAAAATTAAATCTTAATATTATTTCTCTAGTTTGTTTTTTCCTAAGAGTTACATTTTTAGACAATGAATCATTATAATATAAATCAATGAAAATGATAAAGGAATAAGGAAGTTTTTTCGAACCACCCCCAAAATTTTCTCCGAATCCTTTTGATCAAAAACCCTCACAGCCACAAAACTTTTTAACGAGTAGCTACGGTCGATCAAAGCTATACATATATTATATTTATAGTACCTACATGAAGAAAATCGCTTTCTGTGAAGCTTTTTCAAATGCCCCCAAAATGTTCTTCAGATCGTTCTGACCAAAGACTGACAAATAATGCACAATCCTTACTTAATTTATCTCCAATTTTTACAGTTTCGTCGAATTTATACACAATCATGCGAATTGTTCGCTCTCTAGGATGATTAAATTGACCATAATCTTCTCGTAAAAGTCTAAGCATAGTTCTTACAGAATTGAAATTTCTGTAAAACAAGTGAGCAGTTTGAGCGTTGAGCGCTGTCGAGTGTTAGTTAAACGATTCATACCGCAAATGGAATGTTTCAAACTAACATTTTGCGTTTGAAACAAGCGAAAGTGTTCACAGCATTCTTATTTACAGGATTGCAATAATAGGAAATTGACCTTAAATCACCCTTATTATTAAAAAAAATCGCTTGGCTATTATTCTCAGTAAAATAGCAAAATTTTAGGTGGGTGATCCAGAGCAACAACAACCAAAATTTTTATTAATAATTCTATGTTATTTGATCCGAGCTTTCTTGGGATAGAATACCAATATTTCAATTGTTACAGCACTGGTATGTCCCACATTCTACTGCGCCACATCTACCCTAAAGTACAAATAATATAACATACATCAGTAGTTCATGCAATAATTTTCTCTCCAATTTAGGCAAATTAAAAAAAAATAAAGCCCATAAACTTTAAAAAAACGGTTGGATGAATACGAATTAATAATATAAACATTTAAATTACCACGATACTTTTTAACGAGACACACAAAATAAATTCGCATCTCTTAAATTCGTTGAATGTAATTTTTATTCTCCTTATCACCCAGTTTCTTCTTCTGGTTTTCTTTATAGGCTATTCTATAGAAAACAAGCTTCTTTTTTTTATCATAAAAAAGAAAAATTCCTCATCATTTACATCGTACTGAAAATATCACTACCTGCCTCTTAAGATTTTAAAAGGAAACGTCATATTGACGATGGTTGCGTCGTATGTTTTTTTTAGCTTTCTTTTTTATATAAGCTTTTTTATTATCAGAAAAAGGTATGCGTTTTTTCAGAGGAATATGGAAAAACAAGTGAAAATATTGTTGAGATTATGATTTAAGACGGACACGTCAATATCAATATTATCTATGCATAGAGTCGTTTTCTTTTAGCTTATGGACTTTAGAAAAAGATTGGGCCATCTCTGGCCACCATTACATGAACCATTTAGAGCTGTTTATGAACAGCAGGAGTCGTTTGACGTAAATGTAGATTAGGTCGGTGAGGTCGTCAAAGAGAGACTAGCTTAAGTAAGTCCATCTCCTCATAGCAAGAGCTGGACAGTGACAGAGAAAATGAGACATTGTCTCCTCCTCCTCTTCACTGTGATAGCTTCTGCAATAGTCGTGAGACACTGTCAGGCCCAGGCGTTCAGTATGCCTGCCGTCCAGCCAGTGTCCTGTAATTGCTCTGCTTATAGAGGCCCTTGAAAGTCATATAAGATCTTCGAAACACCCATGATTGTACTCAGGCCATATTTGTCTTGTAGTACCACAATTACATCCCTCTCTTCATCTAAGATTGGCCCTTTTAAAGATATCGTCTCTGATGAGCAGCTTGCAGTTCCCGAACGGAACTCCCGGATGTCTATTGATACTTGTGACCGACAGCATTGTACCATTACATTGTATCATAGGAAGCTCGCCAGCTTCACAATTTCACATACCAGGTATAGATTCATTTGTTTCACCAGCTTCTTTAAGGTCGTACGGCAGTCCTGTGCGATCTTTGTAAAGATACATAGGTTCAAGGAATTTGTAAAATTCATAATTTGAAAATTGATAAAATTATATGAAAATAACTAACTGTGTTTTCCTAACGCATCCGCTTTCAGGTGCAAAGCACATTTCATCCCTACCTAATTTTCATAAGAAAATATCCAAAGCCATCTTAAAATTCACCCTCGAAAAACGTTGCCAGGGCTTATAATATGACTAGTCATTGAAATTTTATCAAGTATGGAAAAATCTCGGTGGTAAGATAACATAGCTATTTAAAAAGAAAAGTTTACTATTTCTCTCATTATTTTCGAAACGTCTTTGAATCCATGATTATATTCTTAAACATACATATTAATTAGATTAAAAGTTCTACGTTAAAAACATCTCTATACACATTCAAAAAAAAAAAAAAACTCTGTTCGCATTCATTCAAATTACATAATAACGATAAAATTTTTGAAAAAAATTACTCTCAACGGTATTATTAAACTCATCGTTGTATGATGCTATAAAACTCATACATCTAATGTCATCATATCATACTTTTAAAGTTTACACTGTATTTATAGACTACAGAGTGGTGCAGAATTTTGTAGGTATATTTTATTAAAATAAAAATGAAAATATCCCAAATAAAGTTTTAATTATTTTAAATTCAAAAATCTGCAAATGCTCCCCTTCAAATTGCCTCTTTATGGGAAAACGGTAGATGGATGTAATGTTTTCATGGACTTCCGCAAGACTAGAAATTAAAAAAAAACTATTTAAAAACCATTGTGTCCGACTAATTAAGAATGTATAAGCACGGTAGTGGGGACTCAAATTAAACAAATATATATTTCAATTCTGATGGTGAATTATGTTTTAACTTGACAATATAACGACGAAAAGTAAGAGTACAAATTTTTTATTTATTTAATTATTTAGGTTTCGATATTTCGAAAACCAAGACAGATATCGAAAAAATGTATTCTTATTTTTCGTTTACATTCGAGAAATATTCTTGAACAAAATTCATCATCAAAGTTGAAAATAAGGTAAAAATAATTTCAACCACAAAACTACCTTAAAATTATAAGGATGAATTCTTGTTGACTTCGAGTTGAGACATAGTTATTGAAATAAATGCCACGATACTCGATACTCGAGTATCGTGGTATTTGTTTCAAATAAAATTAAAAAAGAGAATACTACCTTACTGCCTCACTGAAAAAGGAAATACTTCTAGGAGAGCTTATCAACTAAACGATGATAAAATTTGGGTTAATCATTTTTTATTTGAAATAAAAACAAAACGTTTGAGTTATCATTCAATTTTTTTTTTACGTTTCAGACATTGGCCATTTTTCTTTCATCATTTTCTCGGTAACAGTTACGTTATTTTTACTCTCATACCACAAACTATATCAAACTGTTAATTTTATGAAGCATGTTATTATTAATTGTGTTAATTTTGTGTATGATTAAGGAAAAACATTTTTAAATTCAAATTCATGACTTTTTCATTCACTAAAGATTACAAAATATTGTGATTTATTGTATAGAGATGTTATTTGAAAATCAAAATGGTTTCATTGATAGTTCAGTAAAATTTGAACCACTCTGTTCATGTACTCAAAGTTTATAAACACACAAAATGTATGGTAGAAAAATGTTTTTGTAAAAGTTTTTTTTTTTCTCTATACTAACTATAATTTCAAACAACTCCTAAATAAATAATTTTAATTTTTGAATAAAAAAAAATATATGTAATAAATTTTCTAAAATAATAAAATTTTTGAAGAGAAGTAATAATTATTTTATTTATTATTATTTTATATGAGCTTAGTCCGTTTACCAATTATTATAGAGCGTAGTTAAATTCTTACAATAAAGAGTGATTCAGAAAAATAAATCTCTTAGTTTTCTTTTTCTTGCATATACAGCGAGTTTTAATATAATATTCAAATAAGATCGGCTCACAGGCCAAATGTAAGACATTTGATTTCATTTTTGAGTGGCTCAAGATTCGATGGCTAAGCCCTTAAAGTATCTCATCGATAAAAACTTTTTCCCTTTATTGGATCATATATTACCTCAAGTATTATATTACCTCAATTATTATTTTACCTTTTTCTTAGACGGTTCTTTTATTACCTGTTTGCGGTAACATGGAGTACTTTTGGAAATAGGCTCGTTGCTGGTATCAATCGACAACATAACTCTTAAAGTTTCTCTTGCTATTAATGTCACAACGTTTATTCTTATCTTGTACACTTCATGTAAGAACTTTTATACCTAAGGATACTATAATACAATTATCAAAATCAAAAATTTGAGGTCGATTGACCGTCTCTAACTCGAAATAAACTTAAATAAAGCTCGGATCGTTCTCACGGAGAGTATAGGAGTTGGTTGTGTTCTTAACAAAATTTTTATTTCAAGAATGCTAATAATCATAAATTCTCAAAAACTCATCGTTGATGTATTTGTTCTGAGTTAAAAAAAAGAATATCCAAAATTATTGACCGTTTCATTGTTGAGATATTTTAACCCAAAGTTATCAAATTTTATTGTAGAATAGAAATAACTACAGTTAGAGCATTACAGTTGAAGAGAAGTAACTATATGAACAGAATTTTAAACTCCTTGTAAATTGCATATTGAATATAGAAACTGTTGAAATGTGCAAGTATAGCTAAAAATTATAAATATTTCACTATAAGCTTTCATACTCTTACCATGCATACAATCCAAAAGTTTTTTACAATGACAACAACTGAATTTAACATATACACACTGTATATAAAAATACATTTTTAATGTGCCCATTAAAATTTTAAATGAAAAAATAATCATGTCAGAGTTTTTCATTTATGAAATATGATTCTATACATATATGTTATTTTGGAAAATATTATAAATAATAAAGAACATATTATTTCTATCTTAAATTATTATTTAAATAATTAATTTTTGTGTGTTTGCTGTATGGTTGTGGCGTGAGATAAATAATTAAATATATTTATTATATTTTTATTATTATTAAAATATTATTATTTATATTCTAAAATTAAAAGTTATTCTTTCTCTTTCAATTATTATATTATATTAAAACCAAATTTTATTTAATGGATCATTATTAATTTTTTCTTTTTTTATATATTTAAATAAGTATATTTTCTTAATCAATCTATATGTATGAGAATGGAAGCTGACTGATTGATCAACGTACAGCTGAAACCGTTTCTGCTGGACGTTGATCGACCGCAATGTTTGGTTTGATTTTAGTCGGTATTTGAAAAACTATCAAATGTCATCAAATGCACCAATTTTTGTACCTTTGGGGTCAAAATTACCTTGTATACTGAGTTTTATCGAATTTGGAGATTAAAAAAATTTCTCGATTTTTTGCAATTTTTTTAAGGGGTACGTACCCCTTTGAAAAAATCGAAAAAAAACACAAAAAAATTTTGTTTTGGAATTCGATGAAACTTGGTGGATGGGGTAATTTTAATCCAAAAAGTATAAAAATTCGGTTAGTTTAATGATTTAATACAAAGTTTCTGAGATATCGCAATATTTGGATCGATTTTTTCCGTATCTCAAAAACTATTCGAACAGTTATCAAATCGGATATCTGCTAGTACTTCATGAAAAAATTCATTTTCACGCGACTTTACAAACAAATGATTTTCCAGGATATGGGAGTGTCAGATGAAATCATTAACTTCAAAGATTATAATCTTTCTTGGGAATTTGGACAATAATCTAGATCTAAGTTATTTTTCAAATTTTGCAACCTTTATTTCCAACTTCGTCAAGCAAGTTTAAAGGTGTAATACCCTTTAAATCTAAATTAAATCTTAGTTCGTTATACCAATTCAAAATGTGTTTTAAGATCAAATCAAATTGATGCAAATATTATTGAAAATTAAATTTCTCAAAATTTTGCTTCAATTTAAAATGACGAACAAAAATAATAACATTATTATTTACTTATCTTAAGACGGCAGTTCCATCGTAAAATGGATTTTCTTAGGAATTCAATAAATTGAAATTTCATATTATTAAAAGGATTATGTATTTAGTACAAAAACAAAATGTGCATAATTAAATACTTGTAACATATCTCAAAAACGGTTCTGAACATTTTTTTCAAAAACAACGCATTGAAACATTAATTTAGTGCAAATTAGTTTTAGTGTACACATATAATTTCTTACTATTGTACACTGTAGTCACAAATAAGAACATGTTTTTATGGACTTGACTTTAACGAAACGATTGAACTACTTTAAGTATGGTTTAGAGATTTTGATTCTATAGAAATTGATTATAATAATGTACTAATACAATTGAATTTTGGTTTCAATTTAAGGTTTAGGCAAAGTTTTCAAAAATCGCAATTTGGATTGAAAGAGTATCCGAAAAACCGAACTTATGATCAAACAGAGTTACAAAACATTCCAAGGCGTTTTTATGTATAGATAAATTATAACATTCAATTTCTGCCGATTCTATTCAAATTTTCAAACAAAAAATGCTAGTAAGAATGAACAAGTTTTTAATTTAATGTTCTCTTCTTGTTCTTAGCGAGTATAACTTAACTTAACTGATCTTTAAGGTTAAATACCAATCCAAGATACCTTTGATGCAAGCATCTTGACTTGAAATATTTTTCTGTGCTTGCGTTATTGAGAAGAAAAGCATAATTAAATAATTCAGAAGAAAATGCCTGCAATGATATTAAAACTTCATTATTAACTTTCATAAAATCAGTGTTTCGTTTATATGCAGGAAGAATATTTTTAAAGCGATAAAATCTTAAAACCTTACGATGGTGTTTAATAATGATCTCATATGTTTAAAAGTTAAGCTATACTCGCCGAGTACATGTATAAACACAATGCTTATAAAATAGTGTTAAAATTTCAAGACAATCCATCGGCTACTTTTCCAGTTTTGCGGCCACAAACAAACCTAAGTTAAATTTTTATATTGTACCATGTATATGGATTTCAATATAATGTATTTGCCTCACTTTTAAATTTTTATATTGTACCATGTATATGGATTTCAATATAATGTATTTGCCTCACTTTTTAGTACATTCTGTACAAAGAAGATAAAATAAATAATATTAGTAGAGATCAATTTACATCCAGGCGGTTATAAATAAACAAACACACAATGGAATTTGAATTCGAACATTGAAAGATCATTATATAATTATTATACTATTCGAATTTATTATTTATAATGAAGATTGATATTATATTGTATTATATTATTCAAAATAATAAATTTATGTATGTGTATCGAATATATTTTGAGAGAAAACTTTCAAAATCATATATATTATTTACTAATATATGTATGATAGATACAATTACGAAAAAGGAAATCGAGTCAAATTTATTTCTAACTTTTCAAATATATGGTGTGTCATTTTATTGATATCTTCAAAAAACTTGGAAGTCGACGAGCTTGCCAGAAATGGCACAATGCTACCGGACACAAGCATCAATAAATATCCGGAAGTTCCATTTGCGAACTGCAAGTTGCTCCTCAAAGAGGATATCTTAAAAAGGGCCAATCTTAGATGGAAGGAGGAACCTACTTGTGGTACTACAAGACAGATATGGTTTGAGTACAATCGCAGGCGTTTCGAAGATCTTATACCACTTCCAAGGGCCTCTGTTCGCCAAGTTGTTGCGGCTATTAAAGGACAGTGGTTGGGGGTAGGCATGCTGAACGGCTGGGGCTAGCAGTGTATCACGACTACTTGCAAGAGCTGTCACAGTGGTGAGGAGGAGGAAACAATGTCTCATCTTCTCTGTCACTGCCCAGCTCTTGTCATGAGGAGATGGACTTACTTGAGCCAAGCCTCTCTTGGACGACCTCTCCGACCTAAAATCCGTCGACGTCAAAGCTCTCCTGTTGTTCTTAAACAGCTCCAAGTGGTTCATGGAGTAGTAGCCGGGGATGGACCAAACCTTTTTCGGTAACACAACGGATTCTATGATCTAAGTGTGTCCCACCCCAGGACAGCCACTCTAACCTAACCTTAACCTAAGTGGGAAATAGCCCACGTTAAAAACTACCCTGAAAAACTGATCTTTCGATTGAGACACGACTTATTAGTAGATCAGTACAATATTATCACCTTATGCTTTTAATAAAAAAAAACTTTTTAAAGATTTTTTATATAAAATTGATCGAAAAATGCGTGGGTATAAGAAATTCTAATATCACCTATAAAAAATTCTATTTCGATGTCATTAACTAAAAACAATATCATTTTTCACACCTGTGTATTAAAATAAAAAAATTCAATGTTCAACCTTAACGATCAGTTTTATATCATCAAAATTATTTTTCCTCTTCGAATATACAGAGGAGGACAAAAAAGTGTGCGATTTTGAAAAAACGCTCTAAAAAAAAACACATCTTAAAATAAATTTAAAAAAATAAATTGTAAATAGTATGTTTAACTAAATTAAGGTAATTGCGAATAGAGTTAGAAATTATTCGGATCAAATTGCCTGCGACTTTTTGCTTCCAATTGACGACCAAAAATTTAAGTACTGAAAAAAACGGAACTAAGAATAGGTGGTTTAAATCCTGCAAAATAATGATGAATATCTTGCTCGCCTGAAAGAATGTTTAATCCTTGAATAGACATCCTCTTAGTGGAACTATTTTGTTTTCAGTTACCTTCATTTTTCTTAGATGCTTTTTTATGTATTGTAAGATGGTTAAGGAGATATGCAAGGATTGACTAATACTAGGGATTTCAATTAAACTTTATAAATACTTGTTATTATTTTTTGATTAACAAAGTTTCCAAAAATCACAAAAAATTCCTAGGTCATCGGGCTTTTTATTATTATTTTGTCGTTCAAAGTTGGCTGAAAAAATAATGAATCATATAGGTTATCCTTTTCAATTGGATATTTCTCTATCAAAAAATCTAGAGAGTGTGAAAAAAAATTAATAAAATATTTGGACAATATTGTAGCTCATAATAATACCAAAAAATTATAAGGTTGTCGATGACATAACAACCGAATTTTAATTTAATTATTCCAAGAGCCATCATTTGATGAGCAGAGACGACTATAGTTAGAGTATTGATGATTGAAGAGGGATATCTATATTATAAAATTTATAAGCAGCACTTGCACACAACATTGTATATATTTTTGTAGTAGCGTGGTATTGTAAAGCTAAAAATAATATGCTAACTGACTATTAAGCATATACTTGTTTTATATGTATGTACCATGCAATAAACCAAAACTTTTTTACAATACTGTAGGGAAACAAGCATAATAAATCAACAAGCCTTAAAAAATAATTCGAAAAAATTAATTAATAAAATTGCACAGATTTCTGCCCCACCATTTACACCTATAACAGACACGTATTGGGTGGAATAGAAAATCAAGGTGTGTAAATAAGCTAAGATGGTGTAGTAATATATCTAGGTATATCAGTTTAGATTGGCAAAATCAATTCTAAACACGATACCACAATTCATCAAGTTTCCAACAGATTATACAGCCACCTCGAATATTCGATTTATATAATAACGATGTTTTTTCTATAAAAAAAAACCATATATTGAAAATTTGCAATATTAAATATTCAAAATGATTTTTTTCTAGAAAATTTAATAAATCAGCTTCTGACCTGTAACTTGGATTGATTTCGTCAAATACTAAATAAAAATTATAACGTACAGATATACTTCCTGTACAAAAAATTTCAACAGAAAATTACTGATAATATTTTTTGACCTCCTAGCAGTTAGTCAACTTGATAAGCAAATTTCAGGATCGCTTGATTAAGGTATTTCTTTTCTTATTGAAATAAGACAGGTACGAAATAAGCTGTGGAAATTGCATCATTTTCAATGTCATTAATTTGGCAAATAAATTATAGGTTCCAGACGGTTTGGTGGTTGCTAAACTCGGCGCCAGGTTTAATTCAAATAATTGAAAAGAATGTTTTCAAATTTTTTTAGTGTTGTTATACCATGTATATGAAATAAATCAAGATAGGTATACTAAGTTTTATCCCAAGTTTGTGACGCTTAAAAATATTGACGCTACGAACAAAATTTTGGTAAAGGTGTTAATTAAATTACCTAATTAGTCCATTTGCGGCTTTCTGTCCGTATGTCTGTCTGTCAACACGATAGCTTAAAAACGATAAAAGATATAAAGCTGAAATGTTTATAGCGTGGGAAAGACATAAAAGTGAGGCCGAGTTCGTAAATGAGCAACAAAGGTCAAGTGGTTCTTAGATCCGTAGGACCCATTTTGTAAACCGTTATAGATAGAACAAAAGTTTAAATGTAAAAAATGTTTCCTATCAAATTATATAGTATGTATTATATGGCAATATCAGTTAGGTGTGTATGTATGCATGTTTTTCTACTTATATAAGAAAAACAAACGATAGCGTAACCAACACTGTCTTTACATGGTATTTCAACAATTAACTCAGTCAATTGTTTGTTTTCACTTTTTTAAATTTTAGTATTATTTAGTTTTATGATTAAAGAAAGTAACTTTGATTTGCCAGTATAATTCAGTTACTTTACTAGCGCGCAACCACATTAATACACCAGGCGCACTTTTCATACTTACCTAGTAAATTCAATACGGAAAAAAAAATCAGAAATTCAGTTGTTTTCAATCAACTCTGGAAAACGCCACCAGCTCTCGGACTAAAATATTATTTCGTCTCATAATAATTATTGTCAAACAATATTGGCAATTATATTTTCCTAATGAATTTTCCACTAAACTTTGTATGCAAAATCACATGATTATTTTGTATAAGTGATAATACTATAATAGTAATAATAGAAAACCGCACGATGTCGTGTTTGACGGGAGATAGAGGTTACTCTTGAAACTAAACACTTATGTTTTAAGTACTTAACACACTTCACAATAAAATGATTGTAATTAATATTCGAAACGAAAGACATGGGGGTAGAATAACAGAAGAGGTTGAGTGAAGTTTTACAGTTGATTGTGTATAGTAGTGTTTAAACTCTATCGTACTTATATGAAAAGTTGTTAATTATTCAAATTTTCATTGATTTTCAATATTAATTGAAAATTCACACACAAACAATAATGAACGTCCCACTTTAGTTTAAAGTCTACATGGAAATCCATTATCAAGTTTTAATAATTTATTTAAAAAAAAAAATAGTGTGGAAAGCCATACAAAATGTGTATTGTGAATGCAGGCGACGGTTTGTGGTCGGTTCACAGTAGATTTCAAAGTTTTTACCGGGCTCTCAAAAATGAACGGAAAGTTATCGATTTCTATTCTAACATTGCACTTCTACTCACACTGCGTAATGACCTTGATGTTATAAACGCAGTATAATTTAATAAAAAAAATTTATCAGAACTATCCAGGGTGTCCCAAAAACAAGTGAAAACAAACAATTGACAGAGATAATTGTTGAAATACCATGTAAAGACAGTGTGGATTCCGCAATCGTTTATTTTTTACGCCATATAAGTAAAGAAAGATAGACAAACATACATACATACATGTCACACGCACTTAACTTATATTCCCATATATTAAACACTTTAAAATTTGCGCCTAATTTGCGCTCTAACGGGAAAATAGTTATGTTTATTTTTCCATAAGGAACATTTTTTACATTTCAACTTTTGTTCTATCTCTAACGGTTTTCAAAATGGGTTCTATGGATCCCAGACACACTTGACCTATGTTGCTCATTTACGAACTCGACCTCACTTTTAGTTTTTGAGCTATCTTGTTCACAGACAGACGGGCAAACAGCCGAAAAGGGGGAAAAGGTGATTTTATGAATACTAAAACCAGAATTTTGTTCCTAGCGTCAATATTTTTAAGCGTTACAAACTTGGTACTAAACTTAGTATACCTTGATATATTTCATACACATAGTATAAAAAGGTAAGATGTAAGAGTAAAACATAAACAAATTCAACCAATCATATATCTTCAGCGAATGAGCCTTCAGTAAATGAGTTATCCTTTCTTTAATTTTAATTTAGTTCATCAATGTATTTCAATCTGAAAATATTTCATAGCTTTTAGGAGACTCCAACTATCAAAATTAAATGAGATACAGCAGCTTTTTCCTTCTCGAAAAGCTTGTCTGTTCAGGTGATAGAAAAGTAAATAAATGATAGTTAAAAAACCCAAAATCACACCCTCTATGGCACTTAAAAGTGGATAATAATTTCATTGTAATATAAAATTCAAAGCGTGGGGTGGGCTCTACATTGATTCCTTAAATGAACTGATTTGACTTATATCGACTACCCTACACCCCATTTATTGAATTTTACATTTAAATAAAATTAGTATCCACTTTTAGTCCAATACATTCCTGCTGATCCAGGTTATTGTGATAAAATTGTGAAATTTTTGTGTTGTGATCAGGCCTTGATACGTGTGCAAACTTTCAAGTCAATCAGGAAACTGAAAGTTAGTTCAAATTGACTTCTAAGATTTTATTACACTGTGAGTTACAAGTGAAGTTAAAATAAGTTTGTTAAAAAGAGCTTGGAAGCTTGAATATCAGCCACTGTTCCATGTTTCTACAGGATACAAAAAAACTTGCATCTATTGACAATTCTTTAATGTGTTTCTAAGAACATGGAAAAACAATATAAAAACCAACATGCCATAATAAAGTTATTGAAGAATACTTGTCGTATCATTGTCGTCAACTATATACACAATTACAGAGGCACTAGATGATGCCTTATAGAGGCAAAGTACATTTACAAGATGTGCCATTACTCGTGTCTCTAACGCTAACGCACACTCACGCCCGGGCCAGTACTGATTGATAGAAATCTGCCTAAGCTATAGACAAAAAGCTATAGACATTTAGCTATAGCAAAATAGTGTAGAAAGGAAGGTATTTGATTGATTTCTGGAAACTATCAGATTATTTTATGGTATTTATGAAGCCCGGCATTTGTAAAATAGCTTAATGTAGCTTAAATAGAACGAATATAAAAGTTTTACAACTGACTTCTTATCGTGATACCAACAAAATAAGCACTAAAACCATGAACAAAATGTATACTCTATTTGCTGGGGTCAAATTCATCTAGGTGGCGATTCAGCAATCATAATAATAATCTTTGCTTTTTTGACCCTGACCACACGGTGGCCCGACAAAACCTTCTAAGCCCATCACTACCGGGTGAGGCCCAAGCAGGTGGAACTTTATCCAAACACACCCGTGTGAAAACAAACGCTCAAAAACGTTTCTCTCGTATCGTACACGATATAGTCAAGCTTATTGTTTTTACTTTAAAACATTCTGTAATATAGAACTGAACTCAATGACTGAATGACTAGACAGTAACGTCACTAACAAAAGATGTGAAAATATGTTGAATATTTAATAAAAATGATGATGAGGATGTAAATTCTACAGCAGCATTCATATCAATTTCCGTTCTTCATTTTCCTTGCTTGCTTTCGCCACCTACTTTTTGCCTTGGTTGTGGTAATGGTGAATGTGTTGTCGTTTACTTTGTTTTTCACCACACATAAGTTGCCGCTTTCAGACTCACCGCCTTGTCACACTCCCCTCCCCCAAATACTCTCTCAAAGTGTCGTTCATACGTGTTTTATTTATATATATTTTTTTTATAGGAGAGAGTGAATTTCATAAACTGTCTTTCATAGAATATATTGCCTTCTTCTTAGAAACTTTGAGTCCGTAGGTGAAAACACGTTGAAAAATCGATCAGTTTGATTAGCTGAGTACTGTATCATATTAAAGTCCGCTAAACGCTTCTTTACAATTTTGCAAAAAAAATTATTACCCTTTTAACCTTTACCTTTTCTGCTTACTTAGGGTATCCCAATAAAAGTTGTTAAATCATTATTCTCCTCGATGCAACATCGTTTAGAACCCTCTTTTTGGAAATTCGTACTTTGGTTATGAAACAAAGTTGCTGTGAGAAGAAATAAAACAAATGACTTTATGTTGAGGTTAATAAAGCTCTTGAAGAGGCTAACACGACTCACATGTTCGAATCCGGATCTCTTTTTTTAATTTATTTTGTTTTGGCGTGATTCGTTCTATTTTGAAAAACAAACTTGAAATGAAATTTTATTCTATTTGTGTAAGAAACATAAGACGTTTACGGTAGTATCATTGACTTCCCTCGATTGGCCATATTACTTCTGAATAGCTAGCTTTTGTATCAGGCAATGTATCCAGGTTACCCTTAGGAATATGGCCGATCCCGAAAGTTCAATGCTTCTACCGCAACACTTACTTCATAACGTTCTGGATGATAAGCATATTCGTGGAAACGGATCCCTAATAGTGTGGTCTGCCCACGTACATATCAGCTGGATGGGGGTATGTGTTTTACCACTTTATACGATAATATAGGGAAATAAAGAAAAAAACTTCAATATATTGTGTTATCAGAGTGAAATCTTTTTATATTACCTCGCAAATTATTTGATGTCATGTATGGAAATTTATTTTAATAAACTAAAAGTCACACATATCTACAATAGTACCCAAAAAAAAATAAGTTTCTCTGCATGATTTTTTTCCTCTCTCCATATTTTCTAAGTTTGTATATAAGTTACAAGATATATTATGTCACCTTTAGAAAATATATTCTTTTTTTGGTAGATGCATGTAATTTTTTTAGTTTATGATGAATGATAACAATCTGATGTAATTTTGATACTTTCTTACGTGCCTATACGGTTCTGGAATTTAGCCAATTCCGAGTTATAATTCTATATATAGCATATATGATTTTATTTAAGCAGAAATCATTGTCGATTTTAAAAATAACTTTGTTTTTAACAATGTTTTTAACAATTTATAATTTTTTGTTTCTATTTCAGGTAAGAAATTAACATTAAAATAATTTTTTATGTAAGTACCTATAAAATATTTTAATCGCTTATTAAATCGCCTACACATTTAAAATAAGAGTAACTTTCTAAAATTGAATAAAAAATTGAATTTGCAAAGATTCCTAATTAACTTTCGAACTTCCTTCGACTAGAAAATGGCCAATTTTACTAAAAAGACAAATAGATTTCGACTTTATATGCTTCAAAATCCAATAAAATCTTTTCCTAACCCAAAATTGTAATTTTCCTATTTGACTGCCATTTCCAAATATAGCGGCCAAACAGCCGTGATCTGGACCAACTGACCAATGTTTTTTAAAGTGACTACATAAGTTGTTTAACAACAACTCGTAATAAAACCACATATTAGTGAAGTTTTAGTATAATATTTGCTAAGTGAAATTATTATAACACTTACAAATTAGAAAAAAGTCAGTTAAGAATCACGAAACGTTTTAAATACAGCTTTTATCAAATACCTTGTGGAAATTCAATGGTACTATAAGTGTTAAAATAACCTTTTATAATTCGATATACTCTCGCTGAGATGAGGATATTTGAACAGAATCAATGCTTGAGCTATTTAATATTGATCTAAAGTCTTTTGATGAAACGTCGAAAACAATTAATTGAAAACCTGGATTTAAGCAATTGCAACAGAGTTTTATAGTCAACACACCACAAAATTTTACTCAAGGGGAGTAAAAAAAATGTTTCCCCTAAATATTTAGAAAACTGTGAAATCGTACAGGAAAATACACTATCCTATTTCTTAGTTCTGAAACTTTCACTTCAATAATGTGGAGTAAAATTGGATTAAAATAATATAAGAGCCTAAGTGGTTGACTTTGACCGTTTGTCTACTTAGACTTAGGTTGCAGGTTCGAATCTAGGCAGCGGCAACAATTATAATTAATAGGGGCGGTAGAATTGATCACATTGTCGTCGCTTGAATGAGAACGAAGTAACCGACTCTACCCACATTAAAAATGTAATTGTAAAAGTTTGTATGTAGTTAAATAAATAAAGATTAACAAATAATAATGTGGTTGGTCTCAGTAATAGGCGTATATGCCTAAAATTATTTAATAGTAATTTAACTTCGACAATAAAACTGATATATCTAAGCCACTGGGCTAAAATAGTAAAATACAGAAAAAAACACACAAATATGTATATACATCAATCTGCTTGAAATAATCTTTTTGTAAGCTTCAACGTAGTCGAAAATATAATTTTTTTTACAATAAAACTAAAAGCCGCATTGATTTTATGAAAAAAATTTTAATAAATTTCAAGTAGTAATCGGATTAAAAAAAATTTGTTTTAATAAAACAGAACGCTTTATCGATTTTATACAGAAATTTTGTTTCAATAAAAATTGTTGATACATTTTTATTTTCAGTTTCAATCAAATGTATTTTTTTCCAAAAACATAAAATTTACATATTTCAAATATTTTGTACATACAATTTTTTCTCTTGGCAAATTCATTTCGAAATAAATATTTATGCAACCAGTGGCGGTATGTTTGTTGTTTTTTGTTAAATAATATGGATTAGGATCAAAGTTACTGTAAATAATGGATCATTTTTGATTTTAAATTTATTTCTCTAATTTTTATTAGAAACTTTTTCATTTAGACATAATTTTATACAATATACCACAGTTTTTGAAGGTGTGGGATAAAAATAGGTTTTTTTTTCCTGGTTATTCACTATTTCCCGTTGGTGTATAAAAATTCGGATGCTTCGAAGAACGCAAACAATAAAGTAAAGTTATTTTATTAAAGTAAACGGAATTGTAACTGGCCCTAATCAATACGTTATCAGAATTATGATATAAAAACCAAGATGAATGAAATATACTTCACAGTTTGAAAATGTCTATATTAAACGAAACATGTCATGTTTTAAATTATTAAAATATTAAAATAGAATACAAGTAGGCTAAGCAAAGAAAATTTAAAGTTTTTACTTCAACTCCTAAATTTTGGATTTCCACAAAGTAAAGCTCTCTACAATTAACCGCCTTAACCAACTTTATTGAAAATGCCTATGAGAAAAAACTTTTTCAATAAGTAACCTGCATATCCATTTTTGTAGGCCAAATGGCGATTTCTCGTTAAGATAAAACGGCAATCGACCACTCATACATGGCTTTTTTAAAAGCTTGAGCACATCCAGCTTTTACTAAATTGAACACTTCCAGATTTTACAAAATGTCCTGCAAGAGTTACTCATAAGAAAAATTATTTTCTACTCTTCAGTTCAAAAGAGTATTTTTTATTTAACTCTATGTAAATCTAACAATCATCCGTTTAAATTCCCGTGGGCACGTTAAAAATACATGAGTTAAAAACAACGTTCCTGTGATGTCATTAACCTAATATTGAATAAATGTTGAGGAATACTTATCATACGCCACTGAACTGACTATCCTTGTATTGACAAAAAAACAAAATAAGAGAATATTTTTTATACAAATTGCCATTGATAAGGTAGTAATAGAGATGACAAGTTTAGGCAATTGCTACAACAAAAACGTTATTCAGAAAATACAATATAAAGAAGAGAAAAAAGTCCCTAAACAATAATTCATGTTTAAAAAAAAATTTTATAATATTGACGTGAATATACTACAAAATTTTAGAATTTACATTTCTAGGGTTCGATCTAAACCATACATACTAAACGGTAAACTTAAAGTATGTATATGTACACGGTATATGTACCTTATATTCTGTTCTTTTACTACACAAGAGTATTCGGATGTCTTCTAAAATGAAACTTTATAGTGATGCCGCGATAAACTATTATTATTATTTTGAGAAACATCTAATAAAATATACTACTATGGTACGAGAACTGAAATAGTTTTCGAGATCCCATTTTAAAACCACCTAATTACAGATATTCCTGTACTTTAAAATATTTAGATGTAGCGTGTGTCCATATACTCAATACACACACAGCTGCTTAATAAGTTATTTTTATCTTTATAAATATTGAAAAATGCTAAGTTTTACTAAATATTAGCTTTTTGGAGCATTCCTAAAAACAGTTTTTAAGATGAACACAAAGCAAAAAGCCTTTTTTATACTTTATCGCTTCACAATCGATTTAGACCTAAATTCAAGTCATATTTAAATTTCATCAAACTTTTCAGAACAAGGGAAATTTACAAAATTTAAAAAACCCCCGACAAATGCGATTTATTCTTTGTAAACCGATTTTTGGAAACTTTGCTATAAAATGTTCTCAAGGGATTCGGTTTGATCGTTTAGGGGCTACGATGCCACCGAGAAACACACAGACGCACAGATGAACTTATAACACTCCTTCTTAAAATCAATATCAAAGTGATGGATACTTAGAGAGCTATAATTTTTTGGGTCAAATTTTTTTTAAATGTTTTAATTGAAATTGAAATATTTGAGTTGCCTTTGTTCTTTTGAATTATTGTTTTAAATTATCTAATTATTTTACCACTTCATTTTTCGAAATGAATTGAACTAGGTTTGTTTGACCATTCATTTCCATAGTAATTATTTATATGTCATGCTTTTTCCAAACTGAATCGATTTTGAAGACCATCGTCAATTTTCTAGTTTTTTCTGTTATGGAAACCTAAGCTTGCACTTAAAACATAGCTAAGAAGACACTTCGTTAAATTACCTTTCAAAGGAAACCAAAAAAATTAAAATCGGTTCATTCGTTCGGGCGCTACACCACAGACAGACACACACACACACAGCGGTCAAACTTGTAACACCCCTTTTTTGGTTCGGGGGTTAAAAATGGTTTTTTTCGGTAAAAGACAATGTTCAACTTTTAACTTTTAATAACTAAATCAGATGTGATCCCTCATGATCTTGGAATTTAGGCGGCATCATTAAATCTATGTGATGTATGTATTAACTACCATATCTATACATAATAGAAAAGTAATATTATACGAAAGTATAAAGTCGAATTTAGAAAAAGTTTTTACCAAGATTGGTATCAGAATCAGTTTATGTACATATATACATTTTTATTATTTGTACATATACTTGAATAAAAATAATATACCTATACTTGAAAATAAGAGAAAGAGTAATATCAAATAGTTTTCATAGGAACAAAAAACAGAACACAAGAAAAAAAGCTTTTGTTTCAAGTACAGACTTATTTTATTGAACGCATTTTATTTCAATTGAACTTTAAAATTGTTGTTGTTTTATTAACTATTTATACATCATTTTCCTCTCTCTTATGAGAAAAATAACTTTTGAAGTCTTTTCTGTAACTTCCTGGTATGTTGAAGCACCTGTAATTCGTTCAAAAACAAGATAAACCAAATCAAGATTTTTCAATAAATCATTTTTTTTAACTCTGAAAGAAATTTCATTAATGTTGCTCTGATGCATTCTTAGTTTTTTCGAATTTTTTCGAGAATGTGCTATCATAATGGGTGATTAATTTGAGGTACTTTTTTTTAAAAAAAAAAAAAAAAAAACATAAAAACAAAAACAAAAACCAAACAAACAATCATACATTATTTATTTTTAAAATGATTTGTTTGAGCTTTACATGGGATTTGGATTAGGACACCACTCACACCAATTGTTACAGTTTATCTACAAAATAATTATAACCTACTACGATAGTTCTCATTCATGATTACTTCGAAAAATCACGATTAAAAGATTGGTTTTTTTTTAGTGATGCAAATTGAATTTTGACGCCGTTTATACTATCGATAAAGGGTGCACAACTAATAAATGGCATCAGAATTTCTACATGTTCTAGATCGGGGATGACGACCCTTCAACTTCGTTCGATTCGAGTTCGAAACTCTTTTAAATCTCAATTAAAGTATCATTAGTGTGACTTCTCAGATTAGATGATAACTAACTTATATTAAGGGTTGTAAGATGTTAAATTTAGCAGAATGCATGAAAACGCTTTAAGTTCAAATTAAATATAAAAACAAGTGAAAACAAAAAATTGACTGAGTTAATTGTGGAAATACCATGTATAGACAGTGTTGATTACTCTATCACATTACACATACATACATGTCACACACATATAACTGATATACCCTAGTAATACTACAATTTGCGCATAATATGCGCTCTCATGGGTAAACAGTGATGTTTACGAAAAAATGTTTCATACAAAAGTGGTTTATTTTTTTATAAGGAACATTTTTTGCATTTAAACTTTTGTTCTTTTTCTAACGGTTTACAAGATAGGTCCTACGGGCCCAAGACCCAATTGACCTATGTTGCTCATTTACAAACTTAACCTCACTATTACGTCCTCAGCACGCTATAAAAATTTCAGCTTGATAACTCTGTTAGTTTTTGAGTAATTGTGGTGACAGACGGACAGACGACAGGCAGACAGACAGACAGCAGGAAATGGACTAATTACGTGATTTTATGAACACCAAATACCAAAATTTTGTTCGTGGCATCAATATTTTTAAGCGTTACAAACTCGGGACTAAACTTAGTATACCTTGATATATTTTATATACATGGTATAACAATTTATGGGAATGGCGTCCAGATCAGAATCGTGATTCATTTTTCGAGCTAATAACTGGCATATTAAAAAAAACACTGAGCTTAATACCAAGAAATAATCCGTAAAAGTGATGTTTACTATTGATGAACCTTAATGTTCGATATATTTTTATTTAATTATTTTTAATGTTCCCTTGGAAGATACAATAACAAAATAAACTTCTTAGAATTTTTATCGCAGAACTAAATCAACTGTAAATAAGTTTGTAATTGTGTGTACATGTAGGGTAAAGTATGTTTGTATGTTACTGCCTCCGTATACACAAAGAAAAGCAACATAGAGGCTATGTGTACAATAATTATCTCCGATTTTTTGTGCAACTTACCGAATTTTTTTCACCTGTGCGAGATTTTTTCTTTGCTTGTATATTTTCACACTTACACGTCATTCAATAATCACGTAATCAAACTTTTTTTAGAGGTCATGATTTTCAAAGTTAACAAATATTGAATGCGTGAAATTTTTGGCGCAAGATTGCCGAACTGATGACGCGAATGCAGACGGGTTAAGGTGAAACAAAATTAGTACAAGCTTTCCATTTTTAGAATAACTGGAAAACTATTTTTACAATCTTTTCTTGCTCAACATACGAGCCAGTATCTGTCAGTGACCAACTTGACATTTAAAGTACCTAATTGATATTTGTATATATCCTATACAAGATTTTTCCACAATCATCAGCACAAAACGTATATTAATACAAAGATGATATTTCCAATTTCAATACGAACGACATTTTATTTTAAAATTGTTTTACTATCTTAACGCTCAGATAAATTGTGTGCATAGATGTCACGTAGCTGTTTACACTGAACTTTGTATGTTAGATTCGAGATAATCGTTATCGACAACTACCTACACATTTATATATATTTTTTTCATACATTCATTTCAAAAAATTAATGGTTGAGATTGAATTTCAATGCTATTTTGTCAAACAATTCGCAAAAATGTTTTTCAATGAAACTGAAGTATAATGTATGTTTTTCATTAAGCAAAATTTTCTTGTCTCTTTCAATTTTCGTAAGCTGCGTCTTATTGCTTGTAAAGTATTGTGAAAATAATCTATGAAAATCTCTTGTATGAAAAAGTTTTACTCGAAAATGCCATTACAATGAATATAAGGCTTACATGGTGTTAAATATTAAAAAAGATTAAGAAATATAAAACAAAATTTTGATCTGAAGCACTGCAAAGAATTATTGTTAGATTCATAATTTTCAAATTACTTCTCTTCTGTATAAATGGATTTCTTAACCTTTCATCTCGTTGGACAAAATTTCACTTTCATAAGCAATGGAAACAAAAAGCGATTTGGTTCATTTTTCGCTTAAAACTGCAATCAAAAAGCTATAATTAGAACACGGTTTGTATATGCGTAAAACTAATGCTTGATCAATGTCGAGAGAAACCTAAATGACAATTTCAACAAAATTAAACACAAAAAAAAGAAATTCATCTTTCTCAACTTACTTAGATATAAAAATAAAATAAAAAAAATAAAACATACACCAAACAGGATTTATCCCGAGGGATACACTCGGCTTCACGTACAGGAAATGAAAAACTTGAGGCAATTTTAACTCGAATAACGTATCACCGTGCAATAATACAATTTTTATCTTTATACAGTTTTATACTTTTTTTTTTTGTAGATTCTGGAACAATGACATTTTTTTTTTTACGTTAGAGATAACGTGTTACTATTAGAAATTCGATTCAATAATAATTATGTTTCCTAATACAACGAGAGCTAGTTCTGAGCTTTATATATAGTATTTTAAGGTCAATTAAGGAGATTTTGCCAATTTATAGTGGTTTAGGGTCAAAATAAGCAAATTACTCACATTGACTGATTAAAAGTTTATATGAATAATTTCATTTGAAAATCATTGCGTCAGTATGTTAAATCCAGCATTATGGAATAAATCTTCGCTTTAGCATTTCCAAGTCACGTTAGCTCCAAGTCAAGCTCTGTAGAACTGTAATAATTGTTTGAAACTTCATGATTTAACTATAAGTGAAGCGCAAAAGAGAGCTAGCGCCAGAGTTAGCAAATTTACCTTTTATTTAAAGTATAGAAATGTTATATTTTGATTTTTGATTTTGCTGTTACCTGATATCTGAGTAAAGAAATCCCAAAAAGGCAAATATACAATTTTGACGAGACGAATAATTCTTGCGATTCCCTCGAAAAATTCTTCCAAAATGTATGTCAGTATATAGAAATTCGGTTGATACCATAAAAAATACTAAACCGATTATTACTCAATCCAAAAACATTAGAAAGCGACGTCTTAATATTACACTTGGAATATGTCATTGGCTCTGGGACAATAATTTTATTTTAAACTGTAAATGGTAATTATCTACTTTTCTCCTATAAAGAATTTTCAGTATTTCCAGAAATATATAAATATCCTTTTTGTTTTAAGTTGAATTATTAATTAAAAAAAAGAAAAAATTAATTTATCTTTTCAATTAAAATATGCAAAAAGATTTTTTCCCATTTTTATTTTTTTTAATTAAATGTTTTACGGTATAAAATTCACAGTTCGTTAATTATAAATTCAACGGTAAACGTATGTTAGACCTAAGGCCTGCAGGCATAGTATTTGACAGTAATTGAAGAATAAAATTTTGAAGAAAAAAAAATCATTTTGTTTTGTTTGACACTCCGTTGTTCGATATCGTAGCAACTTTTAAAGTGATGGACAAGTGACAAGCTTCATTTTATCGACAGACAAAATAATTTTCGCATTTTTATTCAATTATCTATACTTATTATTATCTCAGGATTAAAAAGTATGCATTTTTAAGCTTGGAAAATACTTCGGGTCTCATAAAAGCGAATTCTCATGCATTTTCGTAGAAAAATATTTTTTAACACGGCCTTGAAAACTCAAATTTCCAGCCACATGATTGTCAAATATTGCTCTTGGCCGTAGAGCTATGTGTATACCTGTTTTTGATTCGGAAATTATAATTAAATTAGTAAATATAATTTAATTTAATAAAATTTTTTTTGTAAATTTTGTCATAGGAAGAGTATTTTCTTACACATACGACACAAGGAAAAGCTATAAATTTAAAATAAATTTTAAAGGTTTGATAGTCAAGCTTTATTGGCAACAAATATAGGCCTAGAAATTGTCTTCGAAATTTGTAATCCAAAATAAATTATTATTTATTTTTTCGTTATCTGGAACAATTGCAATAATTTTCTACAAGAAAATTAAATGCAATAAATTGGCAATACAAAGTCGATGTGGTACTGAAGTCGCGTGAGTGCGACTCCTGTAGTCCACACGACTAACTTCTCAGAGGCGGAAAAAACATTAAAAAAAGTTCTACTTGTTAGCTTTCATTGATTATTCTTCGAACATGTACTACAGCTGATGCTAATGAACGATCATTATCTCCATAGATAAATTATGTGTTTTATCCACTTTTCAGATTCTGTTTATTCAGTCTTTTCCAGTTTTTTATTATCATAAGAAACGGCTCAACTAATTCTGCTGAAAACTCTTAAGTTCTTCCAGTCACGTGTTAATGTCATAACTGGTTTGCGAGATAATCGAGGCGAAATATTCCGAACGAACATACAAACATACGCACATACGTGCACACACACACACACACACACACACACACACACACACAGACATCACATTGAAAAGGTTTGATTTTCAAAACCGTCCCCATTACATTAACTTTCTCTGGAAACTTAAAATTAACTCAATGCACGATTATTTTTTTTGTTAACTTTTCTTCCTTTCTCTTCTTTTACGCAACTTTTGTAAGCTAAATAAAAGGAAACCACATAGGTACTCTATAAAAAGCTAAAAGCATTTGAACAAACCCACATCAAAGCATAGTTTTTTAAATTAAATTAAAAGTTTAATATTTATTTTTGAAAAACTAATGTGTGATTTATTTTATACTTTTTACAAAACAAAATTAACTTTGACATTTTGTTCAATGTGTCTAAGAAATAAATAAACTAACAAATACAAATAAAATTCGACATTTTGCAGATAGATATTTTCTGTTTTTGCTTTGTGTGTGCATGGTGCAAAATAGTTTTTCTTTTATTAAATTTACTATCAAATTGCATACGATACAAAAATATAGATAACGATTGTTTTTTTTTTCTTGGTCTGTGGTTTTTATTGGTCTGCATGACCTACTAATTTTTATTTATTGAAGAAAAGTTTACACGATCGTTATCAATTTCGTGTTTATTGGAAAAGATATAAATTTATTTGTTAATTTATTATTTACGTAAGTATTTATAAATGCGAATATTCAACATTTTTTCGAACTATGTATAGAGTGGGCCCATTTTTATTTGACATAAAAACATCCTTTTATGAGGGAAAATAAAAACTTTTATTGAAATCGAAAGGTCATTATTTATATATCTCAAATGCCATTTATGTATCAAAAACAATGTCGTTTAAACCAATCACGATTAGACGATTTCCAGGACCTGAATTTTAAGGGTTTTGTTTTATTTTTAGGTATTCATTTTTGTACATCATATTCACCTTTCAAAGTAAAACAAGATAATTGGCATTCGATACGAAATCATTAATAACATACAATAAATTTCGAATGAGGGCTTGTGTGAAAGGCCAAAATGTTGTCAAGAAATGTTAAATAAAGTTTTAAAAAGTTTCAGAGCTTAAGAAATGTGATATCTAGAGCCAGAGTACCTACTCATACTATGGCAACTTATGTTAGATACTGTTTTAATATTGGCTTGGATACCTATACAAGGCTATTTTCAGATTAGAGGTCTCTAGGACTTTCTCCTTATCTTAGATCACCACCGCTATACAAGCCTGAAGGATGTGTTTTGAAAACGCTTCTAGCTGAAATACACCCAAACAAAACAAAATATGATTACTACTAAAATAAGCAAACAAAAATTTATAAGTAATTTTGGGAAAATTATTTTGTCGGGTGACAATCGGTGCATTTCAATGAAACTACAAAAGCAGGCTTAAACTGAATATTAACAGACGTTATAAACGGATGCTAGGAAACCATTGGAACTTACATCAATACTGTTCAAATGTCAACTCTAACACCCCCCCCCTCCTCCAACACAAGGATTCAGAATTGATTTAGACCTAGTCCAACTTCATATTTAAAAAAAAAACAAGCCTTTTATTAAAAAATACCCTGGCAATCATACATCTTTTAGCTATTTATATATGTACGTAATTTTAGGTTAAACATACGTAAGGGATTGTTTCACTCCCCTTCCAAAAACAAATGTATCCGTAACCTCACGATTTTGTAATATACAAGATTTTCTTCGATTCATTATAACAGACGACGATTCCAAAAAGGCTAATCAGATCATTTCCTGGCGACAACGTGATGGTATCTATTTACTCCGATGTTTTTTAATAAAAAAACTCTTTTCGAAAACCTATAAGAATAATAAAAATGTAGTTTTAAAATTCATTTAAAACAAATGCAAATTAGAAACATGAAATTCAATTATTAAAATTGACTATATGTAAATTAGTTGCTGTTGTATTAGTTTTTGTGACATTAATAATATATAAAAGTTTTAAAACTTTTACGTTCATTATAAACTCATTTCATTAGTTTGAAACAAACCTTATAAAATATATATATGTACCTACTTAAATACCACTTAAATACCTACTGTGAAAATCACTAGAATATTTCAAAAAAAAAAAAAAAGAGTTGTGTGAACGCCACTCAACCTCTACATACATAGAACGCTTACATTTCGTGTTTGTGATCCTTGTCATCCAGGAATTATTCATGCTTTTAAAGAATTTAGTCTGGCGCTTTATTTTGAGTGAATCATTCTGCCATCAGCCAATCAACCACTTAATATAGTACTACAATATAGGCTAAAACTGGTTTTCAGAAGTTGTATTAGTAAATTTATTATAAGAAACCGTAGTAATTTACTATTCAAATGTACTACTATAAAAAAGTCCATTCTTGTAATGGTTAAGAATGTACGAAAGGCAGGGCAATTTTGGATAAAAGGCTTGATTTTTTTTTTAAATATGTAGTTGGACTAAGTCTAAATCAATCCTGAAAATTTGAGGCGAGGGAGGTGTCCGATTGTTTATATAAATGACTTCAAAAGTAGGCATATTTAACATTGGTCTTTAGGGGTTAACGGTAGATTGATGATATATTTTAATAGATTTTTCTAAAACTAATCAGCGGAAATATGTTTTTTTTCAATTTTGATGGTGAATTATGTCATAACGTGACAATATAAGACGAAAAGAAAAAATAAATTTTTTTGATATCTGAAGTAATTTTCAAAATATCGTAAATTGAAAATTTTATTTAATTATTTAGCTTTCGATATTACGAAAGCCAAGGCAGATATCGAAAAATTTTACTTTAATTTTTCGTTTACATTCATGAAATAATAACGAAATTCATCATCAAAGTTGAAAATAAGGTACAAATAATTTCAACCCTAAGTCTAAACTTACCATATGGCACTCGTACTACATTAAGTCATTTATAGACCGCTGTTATTTTTTACATTTAAGTCTGCTTATGATTGCTTTATTGACTGCTTAGCGTCATTAATGATTTTCCCAATAGCAAATGTCAATTTCAAATGACATATCGTATGTATTTACTGCGAAAAGATAGAATTTTTAAATAAATTTTTTATGCTGGAAGAGGCAAAAATAGAAAAAATAAAACAGGAGTTTTTTTAAATAGTAAAGATGTAACCTTAATTACCCTTTCCCTGTAACCAACGTTGCAAATTTTATCACTTTCTGACTTTGCTACCAGACAAGTCTAAAATTAAAGGAGATAATTGTAAGAAAAATCCCTTCAATTTTACGAATGAAGTAGTTCTGCTACTCAAATGCTGGAATGCTGGTGATAAACTGTTTACATGCCGAATAGGCAATTTAAGTTTCCGTTCGGGTGTTTACCCTCGGAGTATGTTATCATTACTATATTAAAATGGTACATACTTTTGAAACATCGTGTAGAATTTTTGTTTGTCATTATTAAATGAAGATTACAGTATATTTGAAGAGAAAAACATACATACATATATACAAATCGAAACCGTTCAGTCAGCAGATTTTTAAAGACCCAATAAAAAACAATAGTGTTTTTTTCTTAGTTTCAGTTTTATCCGAGTAGACAATGAATGAGTCATATTACACTGATAATTTTCATTTTTCATTTTACTTTATTTTGTTTGATATGACGTTTCTTAAAATTTTATTTTTGTTCATGATTGATGGCTTTATAAAATTTTAAAAACATAATCTTTTGAGTACTTTATTTAATTAAAAATGTATTTACCTTCTTTAATCTTACCCTTCTTTTTTGTATAAGGTTTATCTTTCTTAGACAATTAACAGATATACTAGCTAGCCTAATTTTGATATCAATCGAAATACCCATTCCTTCCATTAGCTGGAGAAGGGAATCCCTATTTTAAACCGACTTCAAACAAAAAAGGAGGAGGTTATCAATTCGACTGTTTTTTTTTATTATGTTTGTTACCTCAGAACTTTCGACTGGGTGAACCGATTTTGATAAAAAGCTAGTGCTTCCCGTGTGGTCCCATTTCATTTTGGTCGAGTTCTGATTACGGTATCCATGAGAAAATCATAAAAGTCTTAAATTTGCATTAAGTATGCACAACAAAAGGACGAATAACTCAATATCACGCCAACCGATTTCGATGATTCTTTTTTTAGTGATAAATTAGTTAGAGCACTTCAGGTTCACTAAAAATTACAAAATAAAAAAAAACTTTTAACAAAAAGAAAACCGACTTCAAAAGAAAAACTTTTCCAAAACAAATTAAAATGCACTAAAAAGTAAAAAATAACGATAATATAATGTAGTTAAAATTATTGTTATTTTTAGAGTCGGTGTCAGTCAAGCTAATGTAACAAACTGTTCTGTCAGAGTTGTTTCCTTCGCTGACACCGACTCCAAAAATAACAATAATTTTAACTACATTATATTATCGTTATTTTTTACTTTTTAGTTTAAAGTTTTTCTTTTGAAGTCGGTTTTCTTTTTGTTAAAAGTTTTTTTTATCTAGTCTCCTGAACTCTCTCTATACCATCTCATAGTTTAATAAGATTATTATTTTAAAAGGAAAGTATTTTAGACGATAAAGTTATTATCCGATTTAGTTTCTACAATTATATTATTAAAAATTTTGAAAACACCCGGCATAAAATCAGGTCTATTTGATTCGTTTCTGGCGCCTGTAGCTTCTAAATGGATGAACGGATGAACCCCAAACTTTCACTTCAAACATAGCTAATAACACTGTAGATCAAATTACCTTTCAAACAATAACAAAAATTAATATCAGTTCATCTGTTTAGGAGATACGATGCCACAGAAATATGACACATGTCCACAGACACTTTATTCTTATAACTTCCTTCTTTTTAGCCGGGGGTTAAAACAATTTTTGTAGAAAATAATTTTTTTTAAATCAATCTTCTTGATCTTTCTTTTTCAGGCCGCCGACCAAGCCAAAATTAAAGTTACATAACGCCACGAATTGAAAGTTCTAACGTTAATAGCGAATATCTCTTTTTTTAAATTTAAGAATTCTCAGGGGTGCGATTATTCTTAATTACATTCTGTAAAAAAGTTGGTTTACGGACATTCTATCTTAAACCAGCCAAATAAAATCTTACATAGGTACAATCCGTTTCCAAAATTTTTGAATACATGGTGGAAGTATCCAATATCATTTTTCGCAAACCATTTAATTTATAAAACATAGAATAATGTATAAAAATCAAAAAATGTAATTGTCTGTCCTATCCGAATATTATGGTTATCCATATTTTTGATTAAACGACAAAGCTTTTAGGAAAAAATACAGATTTTCCACGTCAAATAGCAATCATGTTAGTAGTAAATGTAAGTTTCTATAAATATGATATTAATAACATGCTGTAAAATTTAATCATCTGTAAGAAAACAAACTTTTCTTATTCATATATGAATGCGAATATGTGAGTGTATCGTGAGGTACACATTAGGAAAAAAAAACGATTTGTCGAACAAAATATTCTTTTGTATAGTTATCGAGAATATTTATGATTAATATTTATATATTGGATTTAGAAAATCGAAATCAGACACGTTTTTGCTGAATAGATATACAAATTTTATTTTAAACGAACTAAAAAAAAGCGGTGTTATAAGATTGATCGCTATGTATGTGTATCTGTCTGTCTGTGGCATCGTAGTGCCTAAACAGATGAGCTCATTTTGATTTTTTTGGTTTTGTCTGAAAGGTAATTTAATCGAGAGTGTTTTTAGATATATTTCAAATGTGTTTTTAGATAGTTTAGGGTTCCATAGCCGAAAAATTTGTCGGGTGTTTTTTAAATTTTGTAAGTTTTAATTGTATATATTGAAGCATGCCCTTAAAATTTACATTTATATATTTATTTTCATTTTAATTTTAAGATGCCAGGAATGACAATTTGTTAAGGTTTAAGTAAGAAATTTATGAGAAACTTTTGCAAAATAGTTTCGAGAAAATTGCGAAAAAAACTTAATAACTAAAAGATATATGATCAATTCATCAATATAAAGTATACTTACCTGGATACACAATATTACAGCCCAAGCGTTAGCAGACGAAAAATTCAAGAAAACATACCTTGTCCTTTTATGGCACTAGTGAATTGATTTCCCAGAAATTAAACAAAATTGAAGAATAATATTAATTACAGTTATCAATTAAAGAAAGGAAATTTTTACACTTCCTGTGGAATGAGATATTATACCATGTATATATGAAATATATCATAGTATATTAAGTTTAGTACCAAGTTTGTAACGCTTAAAAATATTGATCGTTGAACAAAATTTTGGAAAAGGTGTTTATAAAATCTAAACCTAATTAGTCCATTTTCGATTGTCTGTCCGTCTGTCAAGACGATAGCTGAAAAACCAAAAATTACATCAAGCTGAAATTTTTACAGCGTGATCAGAACATAAAAAGTGAGGTCGAGTTCGTAAATGGGTAACATAAGTCACTTGGGATTTGGGTCCGTAAGACTCATCTTGTAAACCGTTAGAGATAGAACAATAGTTTAAGGGTAAAAAATATTCCTTATAAAAAAATAAACAACTTTCGTTTGAAACATTTTTTCGTAAACGTCACTATTTACTGGTGAAGTGCAAATAATAGTAAAATATTTTTGTATATTCTCAAAATACATAACAAGCTGAATCGATTAAAAAAAATTTATCCTCCTAAGTAACCTATATGTTAGTTTTTGGGGTCTTTCTTTGGTTTAACTCGTAACCAATTAAACCAAATTTTATATATCTTGAAAACGGTTCTTATCATTTTATCCAACCTATTGAAACATTAATATGCGGACTTATTGTTATCAAGAAAATGATTCGTGTCCAATTTGTTGAAATAATTAACATAAAAAACAAGTAAAGATGTTTTAATATTGTACACTGCTCCTGAGAGTGAACCTCCTTAAGCAAAGAAAAGACTAAAATTTTAAACAATGGAAAAGAATAATAACAGATCAACTTTTTCAAATTTCATTTCTTCTTGCAGCTATAAATACTTATACCTAGCCTTCAGTGTCTTAGAATATTCTCGTGAATGAATACAAATTTCGAGTTCAAACTTCAATCCAACTTCAATCCTTTACCGAAGTCCTTTTTACACTCACATATAATTAGTATACCTAAAAATCATTCAAAAAAAATTCTTGATAACTTCGTCAAGTGCTATCGTATAAATTATTGTTGTCGCCTTCAAGTCTGTTTATATCATTTCCTTTCATTAAAATTGTATGTGTGCACTGTTCAAAGTTGTATTATAAAGAGTCTTCGAATACTCGTACACCAAAAAAAGAGATAAAAACTAAATAATAAATAACAACGCCGCCCGTAGTTGAGAGCCGAATGAACTAAACAAGTAGAAGAAGTCACTCTCATATACACCTCTTATAATACTTTTTGAGTATCATCATATTCACGTCAATAAATACTACTTGATCCCCAAAAAAATATGACACTATTTTATTTTGTAAGTACACAATGTGCAAAAATATTGTGTAAGAAATTTCGCTTGTCACTTTTGTAAAAATCACGGATGACGTCAAGCAGTCATATGGAGGCTTATTTCTAAAAGAACGCTGTGTCTATAGATTGACTAGACCATTAAACATCCTTTGATTGACGTGAAACTGTATAATTTTTTTAAGAATCCGTTTAAATATTCATTGGTGGAAAAAAATGCATAAAGAAAAGTGGTTTTCCAGATACGAATGGTTAAAGTTACAATTTAATTTCAAGCACTGCGATCATACTCTTTACTCTGCTGAATATGTTATAGGTATTCATATTCTATCTGCCCTGGGTGCTTTTATTTTTCGAAAATCCGATAAATATTCCCAATTTCCATACTTCACACCCAGGAACAGTGGAATGAGAAAAATTTTTATAGTTCCAGTGCAGGTAAAAATATCATCCCTTTAAAATGGTGAAAGAAAAATTACAAAATTTCCTTTGTTTGAGTGTAGTAATCTCAAACGAAACTACTATGAATACATATTATATATCTAAATTTCAAACCGAGGTTGTAGCTGTAACTTTATCCATTCTTAGCTGGAAAAAACTAACCACTCTTTCCGCTTTTGTTTAGCTATTCTAGCTTTAACCATTCTAACTGCTTTTCTTTGTAAATTGTTTTTGCACCAATGAATATTTAAGAGGATTGTAAAAAAACTTTGTATGTACATAAGAGCCTTAACTCAACGCTTGCTGTAATCCAGTTAAAGTCTGTTTGCATAAGTAGTAGATATTTAAAGTTACCGGTTGTCGCAAGGAAAAATGATCTTTCCCAAAGAAAGTTTATTCAGGTATAACATCCATTTTCTTTTATTGAATTGTTTTTAAACCAATTTTTTCAGTTTCTTTTTTTTCAAAATATTTTTGAGACTTAGATATATATTTTTTAAGAATATTTTTAAGAGATTATTACTCGTTTTAATAAATACGCTGGCTAGAATAACCTTTAAAAGTACGAATATATTAATGCCATAATTTTATGGTTCTATCATTTCAATATGACGTTAACTAGAAAGCCTTTGAATAGTTTCAACTGTCATTCGCCATTTTGTGTTGACACAATATAATCAATTATGCTTCTATGCACATCGACTTGTTTGTATTTGTATTCAATTTTAATGACAGTTGATTATTATCGTTTGACTATTAATTCACTAAGTTTTTATAATATAACAAATATAGGGCTTTTCATTTACAAAATGATTCTTTTTTGTTTCGGACTGTTTTCAATCAAGTAAAGACATATCTTATATCTTCTATCCTTGTCAAAATGCGCTGCCTGAAAAAGATAAAATATATTTAACTTTCTTAGATTGAATAGTTTTTTGACAACTGTCCGAAACAAGAGCAAATCGATGAAAAGGTCTATTGAAACTACCATAAATTTTTGCGACAAACAAAATCTCCAATGATATGAGCATTAAATTAACCTTGCTTTCTTTTTAAATCAATTAGCAGCACAAACATCCGTCAAGGCGTATCGTACTGGCTCTAGCGGAAAAGGAAAGTTAACAAGGCTAAAGTTTTGTTATTAAAGTAGACTAAATGGCCGATTTTTGAATCAAGACTGAACAAAATAAACATCTCGCGAGCATGTAAATGTTGAAATATGCTAATAATTCTGGCTAAAAGTAGCTCATTCGAACCTCGATTATCTGAAGTACATTATTTCAAAGCTTCTACTCCCATATCTTGCTCCTGCAATTTAATGATGCTCTGATATGAGGCTGGATGAGAAGAATTTCTTTCACATAAGTCTCATTCCCTTCCAAGGGCTTAAAAGTAATTTTCTTGAAAGTGTTTGCTTTCTGCATTTCCTTACGAATAAATTACCGCCTGTTAAGATTAGAATGACTCCTTTCTCATATCTTCTCTCCTGGGTTACTCTTTCGATCATAGAAACTCCATCAGCTTGTTTTTGAATTTTTATTATTTTTTCAATTTCTTGTTGCATTCTGTACCAAAATATTACATCATTTCCAGTATTACCTAGTGAAAAGATTGAATTTTTCTTCTATAAGTCTTTGTATTTATGTACGCCATTTCTGTTGAAAATAATAGTCCAGGACAATATTTGAGATGATATTTCATATCTTTGTATATGTAGCCGATGGATTGTTGAATTAGTTGTTTTACAAAAAAAAAACATAGCCGAGGAAATAAAAATTTAGAAGAAATACAGATAATTCGCAACAATTACGAAAGGTAAAACTGAAATTAAGGCAATAACGCAAAATAGGTGTTCATATAAAAAGATTAAAGCAACAGAGGATTTGAACAAGGCCACAGCCTTCAAGATATAGGTGTAGGTTCTAGGATCTTAAAAATTATTTCACGTATAGAAAGCTTCATTATCAGGGAGTAACATGGATTGTTTTCAAAAAAATGAGTTTTCAAAATAAAATCGACGTGATTGTGAACAAAAGGGGGATAAGTGACGCAAATGAAATGAAGGTTATTATATTTGCGTATTTAAAATTAAAGTTTTTTAGCGAAAAGTGTAGTTCACAGCTAATTTTCTTTCATATAACAACATGCTTAGTTAACTTAGTATTATATTAATACCTTTTTTAAATTTGAATTTTCAATAATGACGATTATTTGTAATTCTTGACAAACTTTTATTTGACATATTATTTCACGTTGTCTTACATAGCCTCTAATCGAGCTTTATATGGAATTTGCGTTTGCCTTGCATCTATTTTACATACTGGAACTTTTCTGATTCCAAAGGAAAGTAAGCAGGAAGGTATATGGCGGAGTCAAAGAAAATAATAAATGTAGAATCCGATACAACACGGAGATAAATACTATTTTGCAAAATCAAAATATTGTCCGTTTCATCAAATGTCGTAGAATTGAATTGTTTGTCCACATAGAATGGACGACTCCTGAATGCCTTAAGTACTTAATGTCAAAGTTTACAACACAAGGAGAATTGACAGGGGCCTAAAATGAGATGGATGGACAATGTCACGGATGACCTTCGAATTATGAAGATGAAAGGATGGTGTTCTAAGGCTAAAAACAGACTGCTATGGAGGTCAATCTTTGAGGAGGCTAAGGCCCACTCGAAGCTGTAGTGTGATTTGGTCAGGTTAACTGTTCTGTAAAACAGCTTACTTTTAGCAATCCATCTGTGACATATATACTAACATTTTATAGATGTATGTTTATAGGTTTTTACAATAACTAAACTGGTAAGCTTCCTATTTAGTACATACAAAAGAAAGTGGAAAAGTCCAATATTATTATATTATAGCTTTGTTTGTTAGCTTCTAGGTATGTATGTGTGTGTGTGTGTGTGTGTGTGTGTGTGTGTGATTGGACGACGGACAGACACACGAAGGAACCCCCCCATGGTGTGTTCTATTACTTTGACTAGATCATGGTACTACCATTCTTTATAGTACGTCATGGGGGCTCTCTTTGTTCATTGCTATCCACATGTATTATACAATTTTTACCCTTTTATAATAGCATTATTATACCTTTAAGTTTAATAAATACAGGTCATTCAAAATTTTTTAATTTTGTACAAAAATTTTTTTTAATAAAAAAAAAACCAAATAATTTATATTTGTATCAAATCCTTTTATTCGAATTTTCATGGTCGTCTGTGTATGGGAAAAATATCATCTCTTGTGATAAGTAACTGTGAGCTTAGTCTTAGTATAATATATAAGTTAGTTATGTTTTAAATCGAGCGTGAGCAAAATGATCATTGCGCAAGTGCTGACGGATTAAATAATCTATTTTTAATTTGTAAGGAAGAAAGTCCGTTGTTTTATTAACGTGAATCCAGCGTTAATTATCTCAAGGTGATAAGTCTTCTTCATTCCTAAGTACAGTAACGAAGGAAATATCCGAAATTATGCTGTCTAAAAACAAAGGAAAACGTTACCAGAATTGTGTATCGTAATATTATGAATCTTACCTTCGTAGATTTTATATTTTGTTAGTATCTAGTTTAAATTTTCATACTTTCCATTGTTAAATGCTGACAAAAATAATTTAAATAAAAATTATAAATTTTTCCATGTAAAATACCAAGTCTTGGTTTCTACTTGGTTAAAAATTTTCAAACGTACCAGCTACATTAGATTTAATAACGGGTGATAAAGAATGATATACATTTTACGTGTCTAGAAATTCTATTATGTAAGTTGCATCCGTAAACATACCTACATACATACCTACATTATAACAATCTTATAAATTAGAAGAAAATGCAAATCATGCAAAGGTCAAAGCTGTAATATGAGCAAACCTTTATTTTTAGAATTATTAAAACAAGGGCGTTTGATCACGAAAGCGCTATTTTAAAAATGTTGCTTACGACTCAACGAATACAAGTAATACAATCATTTTCATTTTTGTTACACAAAAATTACGTTGTTAAATGTTAAAATAAAAATAATTTCGATGTCAATTTCTAAAAGTATAAAAGATAATTTAAACATGTAATTTGATTTAACATTTGCGATAATAAATGCCTACCAGATCATTCAAGTTTGTGTACAGGATGAAAGGGAGATTAGTATCATAAAACAAAAAGCGTCTTTTATAAAATAAGTTACTTCTTCTGCCGTTGTATCTACCTGTAAGTAGAAAGAAAACTAATTTGTATGATTATTTTCATGCGTCTTGGGAGGATTGATAACGAAAAGTTTTGTAATAAAGAAAATGGATGTTGAACTGTAGCCAAAATTTCGGAATTATTAAAAAACTGTTTGTTGGTTTTAGTTTAAAATCTTTTAAGAAAATCATTCAAAACTTAATTTGGGGAAAACAGAGTGGTCAAGTCAAAAATGTTTAAAAATAGGTTTGCACTTGAAATAAACAAAATTTATCAACTTTCTCGACTGTTTATTTAAGAAAGAAAACTCTACAAGTGACACTAATGGCCAGGTCCATTATTTTAATTCTATAAAATGGGAGTAGACATGATTGATTTACTTGGTATTTAATAACTCTGAATAAAAAACAACTCAGATATTACAACTCCGCACCAAAAAAAACTTGGTGCCGATAAAAACTCCGGTCAAAACAACTAGTAATTTAACATACGCTATGTAGGACCCATTCTTCTATTTCGTAGAACTAACAGATGAAATAGGGTGAAATTCGGAAATTTTGGGCATTTTTTAGTGGATTTTGAAAAATGAAATTTTTCGATTCGCCATATCTTGGTAACGATGAGAGCATCCACAGAAAATATGTGGATGCTTTTGCCATAGCACAAGAAAAATTGAGAAAAATTCGGAGGAAGTTCAATTCTTCGGTTTTCGCACAGGATCTTCGAGGTATTCAAAAACTTGAGAAAATGTTAATTAACCATCCCTGAACGACATCTAAAGTTTCATCAACTTTTTCCGACATTTTTCTATCTGAAATTGCCAGTCGACTCTTCTGAGAGTTGAATTTTTGTGAGATTGTTTTGTGAATTTGCTTAATAGTTGCCATGAGTGTTTTTGCACACTGATTAAATTCATTCTTTTGCCGTAGCGTTAGAGAAAAAAATTCTTGAGGAAAATTCGGAAGAAGCTCGAAAATTGTTCGCCTTTCCATCCCCGCTGTTTTTTCGCGCAGGATCCTCGAGGTCTTCAAAAAGAAAATGTTAATTAATCATCTCTGAATAATGTTTCATTAATTTTTTCCGACGTTTTTCTATTCGAAACTATCTGTTGACTCTAATAAGAGTTGAATTTTTATGATATTGTTTAGTGAATTTGCTTAATGTTTGCCATTAGTATTTTTCCAAGAGTGGCTAAATTCATGATTCACCTGTCTTTGAATCATTTATTTGAATCAAACTACTTGTTTTGATGCCAATTTACAAACTGATTTATTATTCGATAATATCTCTGTACCCATGCTAAGATATTAAAAACTAACTTTATTTGCAAATCTTACTACGTGATGAAGTTGAGCATATTTTTTTCCAAGCACAGGGTTCTATGTATTTATTACCCTACTATCTTAGTTGCCATGTTTTGTTTGTGATTTACTTGTTTATATAAAGGCACCTTCTTCGTTCTATGCTACCTTTTCGAATGTAATGAATGTATGTATGTTGGTTGGGTTGGTAATATAGATATGATATAGTTTTAAAAAGGAAGCATTTTCTAACATCGCTCCGTTCGTTATTCGTTATAACTACATGTTTTATTTGCATAACAAAAATAAAACATGTTCTACTATATATCTCTTACTACAGTCTAAACAACAACGCGACGTTAAAATTTTGAAATTTAGGTCGTACGTGATTTGTGCACAAGACAGAGACATATTTTATTACATAACATATGTATATTGGGTGGGGTAGACAAGTGTGTAATTTTGAAAACTCTGTAAAGGAAAAATCCATCAATATTTTCAAATTATTTTTTTTAACTCTCTTATAATGGATATAAATTGGTTTGAAAATAGAGGATCGAACTTCTCAATTTACGAATAGAAACGTGAAGTTGGTTTTTAAAAATCTTTGCTAGTATGCAAGATATGAACGTTTAAAATTCCTAATTAAACAAGAAAGAAGATACTCACTAAGGATGTTTATACGTGATATCGCCATAGAGATAACATATAAAACTTTTTTTTGCTAAAAGGAGATGAACAACCTTTGAATCTTTGATGAACTTCTTCGTTTTTTAATCAATTTTAATTTCATTTTCAAATTTTGTCATGGTATCAAGTCTAATTTTACATTTTAATGGGTAATATGGCCAATTCGCCACCATCTACTTATATTTTATTAAATTGTAAATACGTTACGACTTTTTTGACGAGTTTGCTTGAATAGAATAGTGTATGAATAAAGAGGTATTGTAGCAAGATAACCGACCACGTAAGTTTAAGTCCTGAAAGAATGGAAAGGGCTTGCAATAAGTGTTTCAAATCCTGCACCCCTCCCCCCCCCTAAAATTTTCAGAATTAATTTAGACTTAGCCCAACTTCATAAAAAAATCAACCTTTTTATCGAAAATTGTCCTGGCGCTAGTACATCTTTAAGATGGTCAAAAAATGCTTGAAAAAATTGGTTAACTTTAGTTTTAGAGAGTTTTCAAAACCGCACTTCTTTGTCCCACCCTGTTACTTAACCTCTTATTTCACCGGTTACATAGTGTATTAAAATAAATTATGATAGCGCAGCGTTGTATTTGTTTACACGCTAACATTGCCATGAAAGTCAAAATTTACACAAAAGAATAAAAATTAGGTGGAAAATACACACTTTTTTCAAAGCTGAATACAAATGCAAAAACTATAGATCTGTCGGTAGCAAAAGGTAACGAACGGAGAAATCTATTTGGGAGCAAGATGGAAGCATTATATTGTTTTACATAGATGTAATAAACGATGATCTTAAAAGAATATGTGGCTGCAAAATATGATCTCAGTTGTTTAAAGTGCAGCCGTTAAATAAAACAACAACTTCCTTGCCGCTGTCCAGTTTTTGCTATAAGAAAACTTACACTTAGGCTAGATAATTCTTGCGAACCTTGATGATTTCAAATTTGTTGACGACACAACAATTTTACCGACTGGCTTTACCGGATGGAATCTGGATTAATCTAATGACTGTCTATACCAGTATTTATCGGAACACTCGGTGTCTGTATAAGGGTTGACGTCTATCTAAACATAAATCATTCTTTCGATTAAAAATACACTCACATATGTCGTTTAAAAACGAATAAACAGAGGTGGATTAAGATAAATTTACTTTATAGCATCATCATAAACATATGCTACTGTTCCTTGAATTTTGTTAATATTATTTTCCTCAAAAGATATATAGACTTATGCACTGCTACGAAGATCAACGAGGTGTGATTGATATATGTTACAAATACAGTTTTTAACTCCTAGAACATCCTATAATGCCTTCTTGTGGACGCTATAGGACGCTCAAGGTGGGCGGTAAATGAAAAAAGTTTGAGAACCTTTGTTCTAGGAAATGAGGTTTATGAAATGTCTGACCTGTTTCGGTATGTATACTGCCTCCAAATTGAGATATAAACGACTCCGAAATATTAGATAGAAAAATGGCTTTCCGTGAAACTTTTTCCAACCCACCCTTAAATATTCTTTGGATCATTCTGATCAAAACACGACCACAAATATTTATAACGAGTAATTTTACAGCTACGGGCGATCGGAGCTACGAGGATGTTATGGTTTTAGGAAATATGTATTAGTTTAAGGTTATATGATTAGGAAAATGGCGTTCTGTGAAATTTTTTCAAACCACCTCCAAAATATTCTTCAGATCGTTCAGATCAAAAACTCTTACGGTCACAAAAATTTTTCAGAGAAAGAAATATGACCTTGATAATGAAACTCTGCTGCTTACTAGTTGTTTTCCGTTATTTTATTACAACATTTTCCCAGATAAAGTGGTGATATGTGTTGTTCTTATTTTTCGTATACAACACTAAACGAAAAATGATTGATATTAATCTATAATATCCGATACAAAATAAACACTATATGAACAATATTATAATAAAAATAGAAAGAAAAGAAAAACTTTATTGGAAAATTTGTTTACTTTAATATTAAATTTGAATATAAAATCTCCAATAATTTTCGTTTTTTTTTTCTTTGCTCTATGTATTTGTAAAGATATATTATATTTTTAACCGACTTCAAACAAAAAAGGAGGTGGTTATCAATTCGACTGAGTTTTTTTTATGTGTGTTATCTCAGAACTTTTGACCGGGTGAACCGATTTTGATGATTCTGTTTGAAAGCTGGTGCTTCCCGCGTGGTGCCATTTTATTTTGGTTCAGTTCTGACAACGGCATCCATGAGAAAACCATAAAAGTCTTAAATTTGTATTATGTTATGCAACATTAGGGTTGTTTCCTTGGCTGACACCGACTCCAAAAATAACAATAATTTTAACTACATTATATTATCGTTATTTTTTTCAGTGCATATTAATTTATTTTGGAAAAATATAAATTTCTTTTGAAGTCAGTTTTCTTTTTGTTAAAAGTTTTTTTTAATATGTTTTCTCAGTATATTTACATTTTCGTCATTGAAGTTGATTTTTTTTTCTTGTAGGGTTATATTTTTCAAATGCCCTAAAAGCTTAGTGATTTATGTGTACATAATTTTACTGTCTAGTCGTTTAATCGTTTTGAAATCACCTCCATATATTTGTGTGATTTGTGGGTTCTTCAAATAATAATGTCATAATTAAACAGTTTCATATTACTTACGAACCAATAAGTATACTTTTCCCGATAATAGGCTTTTGTCCACTAAGAATAAATTGTTTCAGCTTAGAATAAAAAAGTCTCAAATGATTAACCATGATATGTAGATAGTAAAACATAAAATTAATTTTTAAAAATATATGGATTATTAATATTTTAAAAAATTAATTGTACATCCAGTCACGTGACAGCACAAACCAATCAATTGTACTTTGAAGGTACAACGTCACGCCATATGAAAGGCTATGTAAGCTTACACATACAAAAACATACAAACTTACAAATACTTGGAAATTTGCATATACAAAAATGATTGTATGTCACGGTTTGATGTCATTCAAGACGCCATGATACTCTACACTGTTTCAGAGTTAAATTTGAATTGGTTTTTTAAAATGCAAAATATATAATATAAAAAGGTTTTATTTTTAAATAATACTTTCTTCGTGTAAATCAGATACTAGTGTAAGGTATAAACCAATTTTTCAAATTTAGGACAAAAGCTTATTGTCACTTAAGTGAAAGAATTTCGAAATAATTTTCGATTTTTACCCCAATTTCCTAGATCAAGTCATCATCTGCATGAATTAGCTAATCACAATTACTCTTATAAAAAGGCATATGTTGCTCGTTGGCAATTTGGTGACGGTTTGCACTTATTCATATAATACGAAAATTGTTCTAATAATATAATATAAAACTCTTCTTGTTCTGTTTAATTTAAAATTGGGGCAAAAATCGAAAGTTATTATGAAATAAGAAATGCCAAATATACTTCTTCCAAAATTTGTTCTTCGTAACATGAAATCCTTATAAATTCCTTGAAAGTTCAATTTTAAATTAAAAGAAAGTATAAAAATTATATGTATCTCTTCCCTTCCATACAAAAAAAATTTATGTCACGAAAAATGTGCTGTAGACTCCATTAGGCTGTTGGTAACATTGGTAAGAGAACATAATAGCAAATTTTAACAAATTCCAATAATTCAATATTTTTGAAGATTAAAAAACTAAAATCCTAAATGAAAATCAATGTCTACGGATAGATGTTTTGATTCTTCGCACCTTTTCATATTTTATTTTCTTTATGACTAAAATCAACAATTATTTAATTTCTTTCCAATAAATCTGCATGATTTTTTTTACTTTAAGCCTACAAGCATTTGTATTTACTTTTACTATGCCCTCGAGCAAATATGCTTTTCTAGACATATACAATTCACAGACACAAACAATTTTTGTCGCTATCGACTCTTTATTGTGAATATCACCCTGAGCTGGTCTGTTGATTCAAAAAAAAAAAAACTTAAAGATTATTCTTTTGTTATTGAAATAAAGGTTTATCTAGAAAATTTTTATATTACGTATTTAATATTTATATTTTCTAAATTTACCACTTTAACAGTGACTTTTCGAATTTTTAAGTATTTATTTTTCGTTTATAACTGTTTTATTAAGCCATGAAAGTTTTGACTAATAAATAGACAATAGTGCTGTGAACAAAGCGGCTGAAAATGGTGTAAGATGGGTTTTATGTCCCTCTTTGTCTGTCAAGAGACTTGGAAATGTCTAGGTGAGCAGATAACAGCTAGTATAAGATAAATTCCTAAAGTGTCCACTCATGGTAATTTTTATATGTATATATGAATTATATCCATGTATATATGAATTATATCAAGGGATACTAGGTTTAGACCCAAGTTTGTAACGCCTAAAAATATTGATGCTACGAACAAAATTTGGTATAGGTGTTCATAAAATCACCTAATTAATCCATTTTCGCTTGTCTGTGCGTCTGTGAACACAATAACTCAAAAACGAAAAAAGATGTCCACCTGAAATTTTTATAGCGTGCTTAGGACGTAAAGAGTGAGGGCGAGTTCGTAAATAAGCTCCCTGGGTCTACTGGGTTTTGGATCCGTAGGACTTATCTTGTAAACCATTAGAGATAGAACAAAAGTTTAAACGTAAAAAATCTTTCTTATAAAAAAATTAACAACTTTTGTTTGAAACATTTTTTCTTAAACATCACTGTTTACATTTGAGAGCGAAAATCAGGTGCAAATTGTGTAGTATGTTGTATGTGCTATATGGGAATAATTAACTCAATCAATTGTTTGTTTTTATTTGTTCAATTTTTTTTTTTTATACAAACAGCCATTTATTAAAAGTTTCTCGAGATTAGAATAAATAACGAACTTCTACCTTTTCTCTACCATTCCTTTTTTCTACCTTTTATTCGATATTACACTGTATTAAAACAGTTCTATTATACCTACCTGAAGTAATATAATATATTGATATAATATTTCAATTTATTCGACATAAAAAAACAAATATACAATACCTACTTTTCGGGATAAAAATTCTAAATAATCTTTTTTCTACGAAAATACCGGGAATGATAAATGAGTGTGATATCATGTTGTGTACCATGTATTAATAAATCATTTCCCAGGAAAAAAAAAACGAAGAAAAAAATTAAACTATAAAACTAGGATTTTTTATATTTTTTTCTAGATAAAGCCATAATGTATAAAAAAAGAAGTTTATTTTGTTGTTTACTAAAAACATTATATGAACTAGATTACTTAGATTCTAGTATTCTAGTATATATATTTTCTTTTTTTTTTGTCTATTTAAGTCGAGTTAGGACGACTTACTTCATAACCTAACATCGACCAATATAATAATATACGTATAGAGTCTAGTAACTAAGGTCAAAAGTGTTGAAAATAGTTCGTTGGTTAGTATTTCAATTCAATCTAGAAACAGAATGACCTACATTCATTTTTCAGTTAGTATGTTAGGTTAGTGTAAATGGTATACAGGATTATTCCTTGAAATAGATATATTATTTTTTATACCATGTATGTATGTAATATATATATATATATATATCAAGGTATACTAAGTGTAGTCCCAAGTTTGTAACGCTAAAAATATTTATGCTACCAACAAAATTTTGGCATAGGTGTTCATAAAATCAACTAGTTAGTCCATTTCCAGTTGTCCGCCCAAAAACGAAAAAAAATATCAATCTGAAATTTTTACAGCGTGCTAAGTACGTAAAAAGTAAGATCGAGTTCGTAAATGAGCAACATAGGTTAAGGTCTTGGGTCCGTAGGACCCATCTTGTAAACCATAGAGATAGAACAAAAGTTAAAATATGAAAAATGTTCCTTATAAAATAAACAACTTTTGTTTCAAACATTTTTTCGTAAACATCACTGTGAGAGTGAAAACTAGGCGCAAATTGTATAGTATGTATTGCATGAATATATCAGTCAAATACGACTGAAAGGTATGTATGTGCCATGTACAGAGTAATCAACAATGTGTATACATGGTATTTCAACAATTAACTCGGTCAATCAGTTTTTCTTTTGAGTCACTCATACATAACTGCAAGCTTTTACAAATAGTCATATATGAGTGACTCATGAGAAAAATTATTTTCTTCTTTTAAATACAATAAAAGCTCGTCCTTGAAAAAGTATTCTCTATCGAAATTTTTTATTGAAATCTCAAAAATGTTTTTACATCAAATATGGTGGAAGCCATGGGAAAATCAAATTATACTTATCATAAAAGTTCATTTTCACCCGATTTACATTAACTTGTAAACTGGCATATTTTGATTACAACCAACGATGCAACTGAATAAAAGCTTGAAAAAAGACGTGTGAATGTTGATTATTCAGACATAGATTCTATGTCAAATTGCACCGTGTGGCCTAGAACGGTGTTTTTACATCGTTGAATTATCCAGTAATTTTATATTTATGATATAACATAATTTTTATTAAAAATACCTAGACTATTACCTATTTCAATTACACAGAGTTATTCATTTTATACTTAGTTTTGTAAATTATCGTTTATTTAATATTTTTAAATCATGAAATTGTTAAAATTCTCAAATTCTCCATAAAGCTATTGCAGTAAACCAATAACTAGATTGAAGGAAACACGTTTACTTGGTTGTTGATCTGCTAAAAACCAGTTGGCTAGAGTAAAATATTTCTTGAGTCAACGATTTCAATATTTAATTTGTTTTTAAATTGTATTTTACTGTATAATAATTACCCCTTATTCACACTCTCGCCTATACTCGACAAAGCTTACCAGAGTGCCTGACATCGGAGTGGCGATATCTGCTTCGGTAGCTCGTTCAGTGTACAGCTAGTACATTTATCGTCATGTTTATTACAATAAAATTAACATTAATAAATTTTTTTTACATTCAAAATTGTTTATTAAGAAACTAACCACTGCATTGGTTAATTTTTTTCAATTGATTTACAACTATTTCAATGAATTATCCAGTACTTTCTATATATTTATGATATCACTAAAAATATTTCTAGTACTCAGACTATTAGTGTACTAGAGACTTATGCAAGGCAATAAACAAACATTCCACTCACTACAACTCATCCTTCAATTTACTACAAATAGTAAAATTACCTTACCTTACTCGCAATACGTATATTATTAAGTGAGGTCGAGAAGGGTAAAATGATATGCACGGTGTCACAAAAACCTTGTATTGGCGATTATAAATTTGAAATTTTAAATGTTTCAAAAATTATAGTTGTTACTACGAATCCTTGTTTGTTCATGGCCCCAGAGCTTATAATGTTTTCGAGAGTTTATTTTAAAACGGCTAAATTTCAGGTATTCCTTTCCGTATTAAATGTAGGCAGGAATGAAGTATGCTTTGCGCCTGAGAGCACCTTTGTTAATTGCTGGACGTGCGTTATTATAGCAAATCATTTTCTATCTTTCGAATACTTACATTTTTATACCATGCATATATGTAATATGCAACGTATATTCAGTTTAGTCCCAAGTTTGTAACGCTTAAAAATATTGATACAAAGCAAAAAAAATTGGGTATAGGGGTTCTATCGTCTGTCGTCTGTCTGTCCGTCTGTCATCACGATTACTCAAAAACGAAAAGATATATCTAGCTGAAAATTTTATAGCGTATTGAGGACGTAAAAAGTGAGGTCAAGTTCGTAAATGAGCAACATAGGTCATTTGGGTCTTGAGTTCGCAGGACCCATCTTATAAACCGTTAGAGATAGAACAAAAGTTTAAATTTAAAAAATATTCCTTATAAAAACCTTAACAAATTTTTCTTTTACTCATTTTTTCGTTAATATTACTGCTTACTCGTGAGGGCGCAAATAAGGCGTAAATTGTATAGTATGTAATTATGGGAATATCAGTTATGTATGTGTGACATGTATGTATGTGTAATGTGATAGAGTAATCAACACTGTCTATACATGGTATTTTAACAATTAACTCAGTCAATTGTTTGTTTTCACTTGTTTAATTATAAAACTAAATCCTTTTGAAATTACAGCCACGCTTAAATGATTTAAAACGTAATTTTTTTTAATTACTAGAATAACGCTCATTACCTTCCTTCTTCAATAACACAAAAAATTCAAAATCCATCCGTATTCAAAATTTTTCATTGGTTTATCTGTAGAAATAATCTAAGAATCCAGTGGCACATTTTGTGTTACACTCTGTATATATAGCAGACATATATGGGAGGCAAATATATTTGCTTATTGCATTCAAAATTTGCAATTCAACCTTCCATAAATTGCATAAATAAGAGATAAAGTATATAAATAAATATATAATACTTTTATTATTTTTAATAAAATAATGTTACATTAAATTGGGTTCTTACTTGAATATCTGCAGTGCGTTCTTGTTCGTTAGTTGGTATTTTAAAATCATTAGTACGAACAATGATGAAATAAATGTAATGTATTCGCAATATTGTACTCCCAAGATAATATACCGTTTAAATTGGATAACTTGTACCTATCTAATTGAAAAATAAGTCAAGTTGTCGAATTTTTGATGTACAAAGCTAAAAAAATTTGAATTATCCAATCAAGATTGATGTTATATATAGTATTCTGCTTGAAGGTCTTGCTTTTGCATTTGATATGTTCGGAAAACCACCCTTTTAATGCTATTTTTTTCTGCTTGTGAAACAGATACAAACCGTTATCCAATATTATACGGATTTTTTTTTTGTAGGATTGATAAGTTTGATTAATAAGTAAATTTATGCTTTATCTTTGTTTTTGATGATTTCTTTGTTTCATATACATTACAAAAGGTCATATAATATATACAAGTCATTTGTCTTCTGACTAAACCATGGGTCTCTTAAAGAAACTGTTTTAGTTACATTATTAAACACTAGACAGCGACACTTATGATGAAAATAGCAGTATTAGTAGAAAATTTAAAATAAATAAACAATTTTATTTTTTAATTTTAATAAATAAATAATTTTAATTAATTAATATTAATATATGTTGAAATAAAAAATTAATTATCAATTAATTAATTAATTAATCTAGCTTTGCTATCTAGCAGTTTCGGGAACTAATTCGTACATCAATGAAGGAACATATGCCTTAATGTATTTTATATACAGTCAACAGACTTGTATATAATATATATGATTGTGGGCATAAGCAAAGGCACCAAGTGCCTTTGATCGGGATATTTTCTGCCATTATCAAACGGAAAAGTGTGCGTTTTATTATAATACATTTCTTAATTCGAATCATGTCTCTGTCACTTATTATTAAAAGAGTTGCTATCATCACGGATCCAAGAATAAAGCAATATATATTCGAGAATGATTGTTCGAAGGGGCGACCTTTGTTTCAAAGACAATTAATCCAACATATTGACTTAAGCTGTACTGAAGTCACTGACTCGCCACCTCAAAGAAAACAATTACACTTGAATATTCAATAATCTAGTTCCCAAGATAATATCAACCCTATTATGACTCTTGGTTTTTCTTCCCCAGCCTGCGTATAAACATTCTGTTCCTGGGAAGTATCGAGAGGGTTGAAAAATGCAGTGTACTTGTAAATAATTTTAAACCGTCTTGACTGTTGCAAACTTTCTGCCATTTTTAACATATTAAAGACAAAAAATCATCGAAAACCCTTCATGAACTTGAGATGTAGTAAAAATTTATATTTGCTACGCAATTTACACTAAACATGATATTATCCAACAGTATATCAACTTCGTTTAGTATTTTCTATTCAAAATTTATAGGAGCTTTTTTTTTTTAGTTTGAGGTATTCATATATTTTTTCCACAGACAATATTGACTGAGAAAATAAATTTATTTAGTAAAAAATAAATTGAGGTGTCATTCAAGGCGCCAGAAAATTATTTCAGATTTATTATATCCTTTTTTTTTTTTTACTTATTCTTAAACAAATTTTTTGATAAACAGAATTCGGTTATTGAACTCAAATGTTTTCAGGACAATAAATTTTCCTTCTTTGTAAGAGATTGAATTTTTCTCAAAAAATATTTAATACGGTTATTGAACCCAGAAATAATCAAACACTATGTTTATTGGAAGTGTTAATTTAAATCTCTAACTATGCTAGTTTACATTCTAACGACATCACATAGAATTAATAACTACATCACATTAGAATTACTAGAATTGCAAATTTACAATAGATTAAGATGTAGTACCAATGTACTTTGGTTTATTTTCCAATTTGTCGATAGACAAAGCTTTCTTTATATGCAGACAAAGCTTTCTTTACTAGAATGCAAGCAACATAGAGATTGATTGTCCATGTGCATTTGTTTACGAATAAAGTAAAAATAATATTATTTAGTACAAAATTTAGCCTAAATCAATACTTTTGGTGAGTATTTTGTAATTCCATTTTAAATATAGAGTTTTATAAAGGTATAATTTGAGAAGATACATTGTGTTGTACCACGGATCAAGCAACGGTCTGTACTATGAATAATAGATATGTACTATACTTTCCAAGGTCGCCCTATTAGCTCAAACGAAGTAACCAATTCAAAATTAATTTAATGAATAGTTGTGATGGGCTAGTATAGTGCATGGTATTTGCATGAAGGAGGTGCACTCAGCCTCTGAAATAGAGAAGTTGATAAATGAAAATATCAGCGGAAAGGTAGTAAAACACATATTTGGTATCACAATGGGCTCTATACCCTAAGTGTGTCTTCGTGGACAGCCAATATAACCTAACCTCAAACTATACTTTCCAAATATCTTTATTATCATTTATCTTTAAGTTCACTTTACTTTACAAGCTCTTTCTGCTCTGTTATAGATGACTATGTATTTAGGTTAGTGATGTAAAACTGGGAATAAAGAGGTCTCATTCATTACCCAAGTCAGTAAAAATACCAGTTGGAGCTGTTACAATGTGCTCAGAGCAGGAGTATATGTGTTAGAAAAATTTTAATTATATCGAACTGCTCCCTACAAAGATTAAATAGTTGAGGAGAGCACTTTCAGGAAAAATCAGTGGGGGTGATTATATGTTCATAGTTTGTGACCCATGAAAGCTTATAGTATTGTGCCATGAAATACACTTCATGTACCAAAGATCGCACGTTTTTATCAGGGGTTAACTAGGTGCTATGCCCAGAGACCATTAACCTTGTGATTATATTTTAAAAATTAACTTTAAGAAACCACATAAATGTAAATTTATTTTCTTTCTTGGTACTTCATCTTCCCCTATAGAATATTAAAACGATGATAAAAAGACTAATTTCCATTTTTCTACAATTTTTTTTCTATTTTTTATTTTTCTTTTTATATATCAAACGTTGCATGGAAATACAGCATAATGTACAATGCTTTTTACGATTATGTAAATTTCTATCGTTGAAAGATTTATAATTTCTTTGAATTATTTCAATCAGAGTAAATCAAAGTTAATTTTGTTGATTGATTATATAGCAAAGAATTGCAGAGTGAACTAAAAACGGACATGTAATTTTTTTCCTGTTTGTAAGTACCCGATTGCAAATTTACTTTTGTTTGGACTTGGACGTTTCCAATTCAAATTATTTAAATTTACTGAGCTTTCTTAAAAAAGCACTGGTATTGATTCCCCATATATGATAATTGATTTTTTCAAGATATATTAGATGCCAGTTCTATCTTTCCGCTCAGCTTGACACATGCAACCTGTTGACACATGCGAAATTTACAAAAATTTAAAAAGTCCGTTAAAACAGGAGGAAATCCTTCAAAGCTTATTTTTAGTGCAATTTTTGTACTTTTTGGCTCAAAATTACCTGATATACTGATTTTTATCCAAATTGGAGATAAATTAAATTTTTTCGTTTTTTTGCAAATTTCTTAAGGCGTACACCCCTTTGAAAAAATTGAGAAAATCGTAAAAAAAAATTTTGTCTGGGAATTTGATGAAACTCGGTGGATGGGGTAATTTTGATCCAAAAAGTATAAAAATCAGGTTAATTTAATGATTGGGTGCTTTGTTTCTGAGATATCGCAATATTTGGATTGATTTTAGTCCGTATCTCAAAAACTATTCGACCAGTTAACAAATACACCCGATTTTTGCACTTTTTGAGTCAAAATTACCCTATATACTAAGTTTTTAAAATTTTTTCGATTTTTTGCAATTTTTTTAAGGGCAGTTTGCAATTTTTAATCCTTTGAAAAAATCGAGAAAATCGGAAATCGAGAAAAAGCTTAGTTCGATCCGTAATTTAATATGATCGATTATTAGACCCATCTTTTGATAGTAAGATTAGTTTACGACAGGCAGGAATATAAAATAAAAGCCTGTCCGTATATGGAAGTTGATAGATCACCTTGTACTTTTAATAAGAAATTTCATCCAACTTGAATTCAATCATATTTATAAATGAAACTAATTAAAATCGTTTTGTAATAAATAATGGTTAGAATGGCTGCCTTCTAGAGTATAATTCATCCATACATAATAGAGACCCGTAGAAATGTACATTCAATGTTCTCTCCCACAGCTGTATAACAAAATGAAAATAAAAAAATATCATATAATCCCAGAAATATACACAAATAAAATTAATGAGAAACATGAAAATAATTGGTTGCATATAGAAAAAGATTTTATATGCAACAATCTGTGATGCATAGTTTTCGGAATGGTTGAGAGGTAGAGTTTGTAGTTTGTAATTCAATGCGCTTATACAAAATGTTCGATTTACATCTAGGCATATAAATATCACGAATATAACAGAATACATGCGTTAAGCAATGCATCTAAGTGAGATGTATTATATGCATGTGTTGAAGCTTCGATATGCGTTGAGATAGTGGGACTGGAGTTTCTTAGTTGAAGAGATGAACTACAACATATAAGCCACGATAAAAATGACTTTTACAATTTCGTATAACACCTATAATACCTCTTACTTAGATGCTTAACGCATGCCCTCTGTCATACTCGTGATATTTATATGTCTAGATGTAAATTGAACTTTCTGTATAGCTCTTCAGCCTGTTTGGTTATATTTTTATATTACAGTGAAAGCTGTTTTATTGAGACATCAAGGGTCCTGCAAATTTGTCTCACTTATAAGTATTCCACTTATACGATGTCTCAAATATCCAGGTATAAATAAATATCTGTCTCATTTAGAGAGGATTTCATTAATAGAGAACACAGTACAGGTTATTTCAGTTATGGAGGTGCGATTATTAGATAAAATAACGTATTATCATAGCATTGCGATTGAATTTTGTTTTTATTCTGAACTATTCTACAAAGAGTAGATTTTGGCACATTAAATTCGACACAAACGTAATCGCATGTCTTCCGATTTTTGTCCGCGGATATTTACTTCAGTTTTCTACGTATTGATAATGATTGGAACCTTCGTTTCGACATTTTTCAAATAAACATCCATATGATAATAAAACAAAACTAAAACCGAAGTACATTGATGCTCAATATTAGTTAAGTTAACCGGATTTGCGGGTAGAATAAGAATAAGTAAGTAAATAAACAAAACGATGTTATCTAAGTTCTCAATTACAGAGGTTAATGCTTATAAAATTCACTAGCTGTCTCAGATATAGAGGAAACTACGACAATGAAATCGAAGGAACGAATCACAGATATACAGCTTTGCTTCATCCCACTAACAGAGGTTATTCAGTGCCAAATTGTTGGGATCTCAGCATGAGTTCTAGTTGTGGAGGTTTCTCACTTATTCAGGTGCCATTGAACCAAGTTTCACTGTATAAGCCAACTAGTCATTAAGTCTGTGGATTACATTTTTGAGGGTTTGGAAAATTTGTCATATATATACGATAAGGCTAAATTTCAAAGGTAGGAATTTGCGATCTAGGAACCCCAACTTAGTTATTCATAGTCTTTACATAATTTTCTTTGCTCCACCCCTATCTAGGTGGCCAATAATATAGTTGAATGTACTAGATGAATAACCCTCGTCATCTTTACAAAGAATTTCATCAGCGAGACAAATTGGAGCTTGGATAATTAACTAATGAATAATAAGTTCATAAAAACCATATACACTTTATCCGACTGTCAAGGAAAGGCTATGTTTTCGCGCGTATCTCGTACGTTTGTAAATTTATTTATTACCTCGTATCTTCCAAACGGTTCGATAACAATGAAACGTTGCAAAATTTGATAATTTAACATTTTTTTTATTCATTGTCCAAGTTTCTGATAAATCCCCCATCCCAATAATTTTACAATTTTCACAATTATTATTTTTTCCAATCCTGCATACAAGAGCACTTTGATGCAGAACATAAAATAATTAAATAATAATTAAATTGGTGTGTAGTAAGTTATATTGAATTAAGTCATAGTAGAAGTGTGCTTAGTTAGCTCTTCTATACTTCTATACTTTATACACTAGTGCAAAATAAATTGCACAACGGGAAAATACTCGTTTTGTTGTTGTTTTTCAATTCGCCTTGTATTAAGTAGAAAAATAAAATTGTATAATGCAGCTGTTTGTTATATTATTGTGTTCAAATGAAAATGTAATACATATAGGAAACTTGAAACTAATTATAAACTGAAACTCGATGAAATATTTTTTTGTTTTGTATTACAACATAAATAATAAAATAATATTATTCTTTTACGAATTTAATACAAATGAAAAATAAAATATTGTTTAATCCAATTATATTTCTAATTTTTAACTTTGTCAGTTTTGACGATTGAATTATTTCTTGTCATTTGTCGTTTAGTGAAACTAAAAAGCTCTTCCTTATTACCCTTTTTTTTGAAACACTGGCAGTTGATCTTGAAGTTTTCCTAATCCTGTATAGTAAATAAAAAACAATTTCCTTGAGTTAATTGTTACCATTCCCTGTATAGAAAGTGTTGAAGTGCGTGCATTTAAAAAAATGAATTAGAAAAGTTGAAAAAACCAACACAATTATTGCGACCTTTCAGCCGTCCATTGTTTTGGCTTATTATGTTCTAGAATTTTGTTTTTTGAGAATCCTTCACATGACCACTATTTGAATTTATCTATAAATGTTCACCTGCTTATTTATCATTTTTAGTGTTGGAGAAAATGGACACCAATCCAAAGATTTGTCGTAATTTGCGTGCTGACGTATAAACACTGTTGTTTTTGAAAAAATGATTCAAGCAAAAGCTGTTTATTTTTCTATAAGAAAATACCTTTTTTACATTTAAACCTTCGTTCTACCTCTAAGGGTTTGCTAATTTTTTCATTACGGACAATAAATCCAATTGACGTATGATGCTCATTTACAAACTGAAACTCGCTATTTACGTCTTGAGAAAGCTTCAAAAATCAATCTCAATTTATCTCTTTTCGTTTTCGCGATGATGGGCGGAGCGACAGACAGACGAATAACCACCCGAAAATGGTATAATATCTTATTATAGATATTATACCTATATTTAATCCTTTCGCAAAATTTTAATACCGAAATAATTTTGAAATTATTACAAAATAAATTATAAAATTTAATCCAAAACTGGCCAGTATTTAGATCGTGAATGTAAAATTAAAGATAATATGATTTGAAGTTTTATGTTGAAATGATTATTAAGAGTTTAAGAAACTTTAATTAAAGTTAAATTCAATAATTAAATAACTAATTTTTCTCTCTCTTGTTTCAGGTACGTAAGCTGTTAGAACAACATTTTCGGAATTTCGGAATCTTTTAACGGCCTAAGTATTGAACTTCTAATTGTTTTTCATTTAAATCCTATGTCAACCTATATTTTAGGAAAATTGAAGCTGAGAAAGAGATTTTTTTTTTTAATTAGAAATTTTTAGAAAGTAAGCATTCAAAATAATAAATTTCACTTTTTATTCAGCTAATAGAAAATTCTATTCAAGTTACAATTTTTCAAAGCTACCGCTTCGATAACTAAGAAAAATATTTTAGTCATTAAACAACTGAACCAGTATTTTATCTAAGAACCATATCGTTTAATCAAGCTTTCTAGTATATCACTGAAACCGATCAATCTGTGTTGGAGTTTTGATGCCAGAGAGGCAAAGTCACAAATATACAATCTACCAAATTTTGTATCACACTGTTTTTATTAAAGAATAATGCTTTCCATGTAAAATATGATATTAAAAATACATTTGTACATAGTCACATGAACAGTATTGAATAAAGAGCACACCTTGGAAAACTTGGACACTAAAACTATTTCCGTGTCTATTTAAAAATCTATTAAAAGAACATTTAACATTATTTTCTCACGGACTATAAACTTTAAACAATCACTAAAATATAATTTATTAGAGATGATTCATAATAATTTTAATTAAGCCCGTGTAATAATTAGTAGATTAATTAATATTTTGCACACGCATTCCACAAATTAAACTACATGAACCAATGATAATATATTTTTCATTGAAGATGAAATGTATATCATATACTGCTAGATCGGGCGATTTTAACAGAAAAAATGTAGCTAGTTCTTTTTAATGTAGAATGCAAAGTTTTATACGGTTGTAGATGTTACATAATATAAAAATAGCTTATTTTCGAGGCGTAGGTATGTGATCGAGGAAAATTTATATCGTAGCGTCATTTTTTATTAACTAACAATCAACTTTTGAATGAAACATTTCCCTCCAATCTTCATCAAATCGGTACATTTTACGGAAGTAAAAGCCGTAGCTTATGCAGAAAAATATTTGAACAACATAGAAAAATATTACAAAACAGAAAATTAATTTAATTAATAGGTATGTAAGTTGGTGTTGTTGTGCATGCTATATGCATGAAAAAGATGTTTAAGCAGTTGAAAACTACTCAATATATCAAACTTATTGAGTAGCTTAAATATGCTATAAAAATTTGCAATTTCAACAAAAAAACTCAGATATATGAACTGAGATACGAGATATTTTACACGTACGTCCGCATAAAGTTCATACTAGTGTATTTTACCATTCCAATGTTTTCTGATTAAAATCGCCCCAGCTATACGTTTAAATAATGTATATGTACTATAACATATCATACATTTAAAAATAATCGCATGTGGACCAAGTTTGTCCGTCTAATCATATTAATGATAATTATTTGTTTGTATGATATTTTTATTGGCACAGAGACAACATTTTTAATAAAAAAAGTTTTTTTAAATTTCATAAATTATGGTAAATTTCAAATGAATTGAAATTGAATTTAAATGGTGGAAGCGCAATGAAGTGATATTTACCCACATAATACTTTTATCAATATAGGCAGCGATTAAAGCGGGTTTATTTAAAAAAAAAAGTTAGGGTTACGAGTCAAAAAATCCATGAACGAAAAGGAGGATAAATAAGGAAAAGAGAAGTGAAGGCTATAACAAGGTTCTCTTTATATGTAAACTTGAAAATTAACCAGCGATGTAGGCGAGTATCCGCTAGTTGATAATTTATCATCTCCTCTTATTGTCTGCACACCCACCATTTTTTCCTTAACAATATTTTAACTATAATGCATGTAATATAAATAAAATATATAAAAAATTATTTTGATATTACGAAGATGAATGTTTGTAACAGGTGTAAAATAGTAAACACTAGTCGTCTCACATATGTGCTCCGTCAAATCACCAAAAAAAACATTTTTTCCAATTTTTTTCTTTTATATGTCATCATATAAAATATAATCATAATAATATACTTTACTTCTGAAGAGTTTTCCGTTAAGAATGTCAGTACTTTAAACTTAAATTAAACAAGATTATGTGTGCTACTGCTTATTGTCTGACCTCTGGTTATTGAACATTATAGACTAAATGGATTAAGTTTCTTTATTTCTCACTTTACAACCTCTTCAAGCTGAATATACAGAAAAAATGGCCAAAAAATAGCTTTATACCCTCTAAACCGAACAGAAATATTCAGCGAGTCGTTTACGTGAAAGAAGATCCAGTGCTGAAAGCGTTGCAAACCATAGGTCAGAAATTTCTCTTGAGCCTAGGAGATTTCTAAGACAGTCATTTTTGACATATTTCATATATAGCTTCTTTAATTTTAATTTAAGATTTGGATATTCTTAATGGAAAACCCTTTATTTGTATATAAATATTATAAAAGGTTATTAGGACACATTTATATTTATATAAACACTAACTGAAATTTATTTACTTACAACTGTTACAGACGACACTAAAAAACAAGCAAAAAATTAAGATTATCAACCAGTATAGTCCAGTAACTTTATACATTACAGTCTGCATCAAATTCGGTAGCTTTGATTTTTCGCATAATTATTTATGATGTTGATCCAATGAATAATCCAAGTTTTTGAACTAAGCGCCGAACGCAATTTTATCAAAAATCGAAAAATTTTGGCTTATTAAAGTTTATCATTTTTTCGAATTTAGAAATTTTTTGCAATATTCTGTCGTTCTGAATGAATTTTGTTTTTTTGTGTCTGGCATAAATTATTTTTCATTTTTTATTCTTCGGCATTGTTGTTGAGTCTAGACTAACTTTTCAATTGACAACCTAAAAAGGTCATTTGAAATATGAATTTATAGGGGGCAACTACCCTTGATTTACACTCGGCAAAAATTAAACCATAACACTACAGGTATCGCGATTGTATATCGTCATGAATTTAAAATTAACATGCATAATGTTATTCGAAGTAGAATTTTTTATCTCGAAATTCGTTGGCACCTATAACATTATAAGTAAATTTTGTTAATAAAGTTTTAGTAAAGTATTTTAAACTGTATTTTAAACTGTAGAGTAGTAGCTATTGTGTAAAAGAATGAAGGAACAAACTTTATTTTACACAGAGATACAAAATGAATTAAACTTAAATCATACATAAAAGTTTCTTCCTCGAAAAATAGTAGAAGCAAAGAATATTCTACTTATTTTATATTACATAGAATTTACTATATGAATCAAAAATATGTTCAGAAAACTTTTATATGTAGTAAGTATATATATTTTAACTTAAGTATATATATTAAATAAAAATATGGTGGGAACGCCATGAAACATCCATATAGGACAAGCTTTTAAAAGTATAAAATATTTTAATTAAATAGAATTGAAAAATATACACTCGTAAACGGACTTCTTGGATTCATGTCAAGCGTCCTAGAACACGAATGGCCTAATTGCTAGGGCGATTGACTTGAATCCAAGAAGTTTGAGTTCTAGTTCGAGTGTATTTTTTTTCAATTCTCTTTAATTAAAATTACTAGACAAGATATTTGTCAATATCAAGTTTACGCTGTATGTATCATATTAAAAATCATCAATTATAAGCGAGAGACCATGATGTAAATAAATATCGTACACATAATTAAAAGTAATAATAAAAAACAAAAACAAAAAGTAATAATAATAAATAAGTGAATAAACAAAGTAAAAATAAAAATTCACAACACTAATATAACTTTTGTAAATTATCAATTTGTCCAGTTTTTACGTTCCCGAGCATACTAGTAATAAAATTAAAAAATATGCTTTTATAACTAGCGTGCTATGGAATGTAAAAACTGGACGAATTGATAATTCAATAGTGTTATGTGTTCAAATATTTCCATGAACTTGTAATAATTTTGATTAAAGACCAAAATAATGAAAAAATTAAAAATGCCACTTTGGTCATGAAAATCAATATATGGGTATAAATAAATATTCTTAGAAACTAATAGTTTTTCTTGATATCTCCTACGCTAGGCAAAATATTAAAAAATGTGACCCATTACCCTGTATGACTGTGCAAAATTTCAAATCGATAGTCCTATAAATAACGAAAATATGTGGTGTCTTAAGGGTCTTATACATAGAGGTACATAAAAATGATAAATGTACCCAAATGTACAAGAAAGAAAAACTGTACAAGAAGGTCACTAACAAATATTTTCAATATAAAGATTAAAGTTCGAATTCTATTAAAAAGTTTTACAATATGGTTTTATTTCAGTGAATACATTTCTCACAATTTAATTTTTTAGATTTTATTAAGTTACAATTCTCAAAGTATAATCGATATTACAGATATATTCAATACGAAAATGTTTTTAGAAAATTCTTGTATATGCCTCGAAGAGAGTTTATTTTCTACTGATTTCGGAAATTTTATCAAGGATTTTTAATTTATCCAACATATTTTGTCTTCATCATACAGAGTGATTTAAAGAAAACAAAATTCAGCTTTATCTTTTTTCTTTTCAAAGTTGACCTTTGTTTGACATCGTCATGATCAAACAAAGGTCAACTTTAGTGTTTATTTAAATAGAACCACGTATTTTTGGTAGTACAACGTTGTACTCTGTTACAAAAATGTTTTCTTAAGTCTCAATTTTCGGTGCTTGATTTTACGATTTTTTAAGGCTAGTAACTTTGAAGACAAAAATTCCTTGTTTTTCAATAAATAATGAAAATCAGCTTCAAGAAATATATAGTTCAACAAGTGAAATTTACAAAATTTAAAAAACCCTTGACAAATGCGATTTATTTTTTGTAAACCGATTTTTGGAAACTTAGCTATAAAATGTTCTCTAAAATAAAGTCGGTTCGACCGTTTAAGGGCTACGATGTCACTGATAAACAAACGTACGCTCAGATAAACAATTTAAACTTATAACATTCCTCCTATCAATATTAAAGTGATGGTCGAAGGACATTAGAATAGATGAACAGGATACTTAGAGAGCTGTCAATTTTCAATTCAGTTTTTGAAATAAAATGGTGACAACTTTTTTTATAAATCATCTTGTATACACATATAGTTCTCCTGTCATAATAAATATGATTTGAAATACAGCTGTTATTATAAAAATTTCCATATCCATTATTTTTAGTTCAAAAATAAACTGAATAATATTTTAATCATGAACTTTGGTGTTATTACATTTTATAAAATGACAGTCAAATTTTCTACAAATCTTAGTAGCTATTTAGAATCTCTAATGTAAATTATTTAATGATAACGAAACATTAAGAAACATATTATGTAACTAAATATATCTTTTAATTAATAATTGGTATTAAATATTACATGTTAGATATATCAACCTACCTTTAAAATATGTGTGAGAAAATGATTGAATAGTTGTTCAATCATTCATTAAGTGACATCCCCCTAATGAAGGGTCATCGAATTTTAGTTTAATATGTTTGCAACTCTGTAAATTCGAATGTTGTAAAGACTTTCGCTGATTTCAAACGTCAAACCTTGCTCTACAGTCTTAAACTTATACGGGAAGATTATGGTCAATTTAATCGTCCTAGTAAGCGAACAATTCGCATCATTGTGCAAAAGTTTAAGGAAATTGTAAGCTACTGAATTTATTTTTGTTCAGGTTTTCGTTAGAGTCGCGTCTTTATCAACAAACCTGCAACCGCCCGGTTTCTTTCAGATCGGATCACCTAAAAGCTAAAACTTGCCAAGTTATGGCCGAAATAACTCCCCGAAGTCAATAATACCCAATCATCGTAAAAATAATATCCAATACGCGATAAGATTAATTGTATTCAGGGTATGCGTGTTTCGAATACAGTTATCGACTGCCATCGATGATTCGCAGAGAGTGCATTTCAAATCGAAAACTGTGTTTTTGATCACGGAATAAACGTGATTTTTGTATTGCACAATTGTCTAGTGTCACAAGTCGCAATCGGAATATGCGCGTTTCAAATACAATTATCGTCTAGAATTCATTCAAAGAGAGTAAATTTGGAAAATCGAAATATATTCTTATGATTGATATTCTTAAAGTTTGGTCAAAATCTGAAACAAAAAAATTTCGTCTTTTTTTCGATTTTCCCCTTAGAAAATTTCCAGAAAATGGAAAAAAATTGTCTGCCTTTATTCAAATACAATTTCCATTATAAGATAATTTTGACCCACAAATTAAAAAATCCATACCTTTTCGGCGATTCAATAAATCATATTAAGAATATGCGAGTTTCAAATTATGGGTTGGGATTCTTTCGAGAAGGGTTTTTTCGAAAAAATATGCTACTGATCGAAGAAAAAACAAAATTGTATATATTCATGACCAAAATTGCTTTAGATGCAAGGTTTTATCGAAACAAAAATATTTATATCTTTCTTTCTCGTTTTTTTTTTTCATTTCTAAGGGATTTTTTCCCTCATGATTTCGATGCAGTTGACTTTAATATATTTTTTCCTAAAACTCACAAAATATCATGCCTGTTTGGAGATTACTTCCATTTCAAAATGTTCACAAGTTTAATATCTTCGTAAATATTAAACTCTTGGAGGATAAATTGTCATTAATAACACATTATATTATAATATATGATGTAAAATGGAAAGTAACTTTTTTGTTGGAATTGCTGGAATTCTTCTGTCGATGGTTGCCTGGCACATTCTGTAAATTTAATAGTAATGAAACTGAAGTAATATTCACTCATTCACTCAATCATTTTAGACAGGTATCTATAATAATAATACACCGTTGTTGGTACGTTGATACGTTATAAAATGACTTACTATGAAAATTAAAATTCTCTTGGGATAAATATTATATACTTACACTAAAGTCTACAGCACATCATATATATAATGTTCTTTATCTTACTATTTATATATGTTTAGTAATTAGATAAGGACAGATATCGTATATATAACTAATTAAAATTGACATAGGTTAATTATGGCAGCAGTGTTTCATTTCAATATAATTCACTTATCCATCTATTCTCATATGGTTCTTCTAACTATAATATATGGAAACGGTAGGTGATGGTGAATAAATTTTATATAAATTTTTGATTAGATATTAATAACAAGAGAAAATAAACTTTTATTAAGTAAAGTAGGTAAAAAAGATTTTAGGGGAGAGATGTACCACGGAATAAAATATTTGAGCTTATGTGTTTTTTAAAACCAATCCTTTAAAATGTAATAATGGAAATAGTGTATATGTTTGTTGGCAGGTACGTATACGGTAGTTGGAGGGGGCAGCTAAATTGACCGTAGCACTGTTACCTACTAAATTTTGCTATAAATCATGCGTTTTATTGAAAATATGACTAACTTTCAATGGTTCACATGTAAATATAAAACTAAGAATTAATTAAAGTTGTTGCATTAGAAATTGTGAAAATAAGAAATTACATAAATAAAATTTTGAAATGTAAATTATAATTCCATGATAAGAAATTTCTGGCGTTTACTACAATGCTGGTATGGTAAAGAGACAGATACTATAGTATCTATGTTAGGATAAGTAATATAACAATTTAAAATAATGCTATCCACCAGTATTATTGTGATATCGCCAGACAGTATGAGACTGACGCCCATACTGCATTCACTAGCCCACTCGTCCGCCATTTTTCTTGAAAACAATTGTAAATGAATAATTCATTCTCTCGGTTGCGTACCTAATAAGCTGCTATTTCATTGATAGTGATATCTGTCTTTATCTAATTGCTATGTAATATAAAGCGATATATAGCGATATATGCCGAGAAACTATAGTGATTAAAGGTAAAATTGTATCCTGGGTACTACAGCTTACCTATTTTTGTTTATCTTAAAACTTATCGTTTATTCTAGAAAATAATTTACATCTACTTTAGACGGTAGGGATTTCGTAGAAAAGTAGAATTTATTTGATTTATTCGACTGCAGTTTAGAATTACATGTCATTTACAAATTAAATTAAATTTAACTTGGTGCGATAGTTACTATGCAGGTAGTTCCATGGATCTTTATGATTGTAGTTTTGCAGAAATCCACAACAAAATTTTCTAAGAAATATTTTCAAAAGATGTACTTTTAATGCCTCTTGATTCAATATCCCGATGCAAAAGCTTTGAGCTACGGAAGACAGCGATAGAACCTGAATACTCGCTTCTGCCTTGGGTGAGACTGAAATCTCTTTTAGCATTGAACAAATTACAAGGAAGCGAACTCAGGCGATATTGTGGCAGTGAGTGCTTTACGTTTGCTAACTTTGGCGAGTATACTCGACGAATATACTCTGCGAGATTCTAGATAAGAAAACGAGAAAATAGGGCACCTAAACATTTCATGATGTCGCAATCATTCACTCTTAATAACTATAAAAGATTATTTGAAACTCAGAATTTTTCTTGCACTTAACTTAACCAAGCAATACGAAGATATTTCAAGAAATGTCCCTATTCTTACTTTTTTTTGAGTGCTTCACTTCGGCTAACTTTTCCTAGTGTACGCGACGCGGTGATGTTATTCTACGACAGTTGATAAGGTGTTATACTTTTCAGTCCCTCCTGAGACAGAAACGATAAAATAAAACATCTTAATTTTCCATGATCTCGAAATCTATCTTCAAATCTTAATAACAATAAAATCTTATTTGAAACTTAGAATTGTCTTGCACTTGACCTAACCTAGAAATACTAAAACATTTCAAGAAATGTCAAGGTAAAATATATTCATTTCCAAATCAATCTTCTCATTCCGCTTTCTTATCTATTTCACCTTGATACCGATACCTTATTCGTTTTTGTGTAGTAGAGTTACACACTGATACATATCTCTTCTATACTGCTAGCTATACCGCCAAAAATAAATGGTGTAATATGAGTGACATAAGCTTCACAAGCTTTTAATCCGATGGTATGTTATACACAAATGTCTTGGATATAGAGTGTTGCCAAGCTATAGAATTAGATGAGCATACTGGTATACAGTGATGGAAACACATGACTACTTTTAAACCACTGTAAGTTCGAAAAAAAGCGGCCATAAAGAGGTACATATTATAATCCCCTTGAGCTCAATAAAAATTTCAGATCTTTCACTTGAAGCGTTTGGAATTAATTTGAGGATTGTCAAACTATACATTAGTACACAACACACAATTGACTGAGTTAATTATTGAAATACCATGTAGAGACAGTATTGATTACGCAATCGTTTGTTTTTTTTTTATGTTAAATAGGTAAAGAAAGATAGCCAGACATACATACATGTCACACACAAAGTTGATATTCCCATATAACACATACTATTTAATTTGCGCTTTATTTGGTTCTATCTCTAACGGTTTCAAGACCCAATTGACCTATGTTGCTCATTTATGAACTCTACCTCACTTTTTATGACCTAAACTCGCTATAAAAATTCTAGCTTGATATCTTTTTTCGTTTTTTAGTTATGGTGTCCACAGGCAGACGGACGTGTTTGTTCGTAGCATCAATATTTTTAAGCGTTACAATCTTTAGACTAAACTTAGTATACTTTGATATATTCCATATATACAAGGTATAAAAATATTGAAGAAAAACTTATTCTAATACTATAGTTTTGGGTCACCTTTTATATTCTTACGCAGTCGTGATAGAAATGTTATACTTTACATGTTAAATGAGTCATCTGCTCAAGAATCTGCAACCACATCAGAACTGATGTTGAGTTTGTATGTATATTTGAATGAATTATAATATATTTTATTTTATTCATTTGTCATTGCATACAACGTTACACGTATACATACAAACTTACAAACGCTATTATTTTTAGTAGGCTGTCATATTTTATTTTAAAGGATGAACATAACTTTCTCATATCGTAATGTCATATTAAATAATACTACACTGTATTATGTAAGTATACCGAGTGTCAATGAAATCGGTTCAACGAAAAATAATCAGCTCAATCATAAAGTTACACCATCAAAGAATTGAATTTCAGGTGTTTGTAACGCATGAGGTTAAAAGAAGGTAATTTTCAATAGCATGAAGTTGTAAAAAAAAATTCTACAAGCGTTGACCGTTTTTGTCAGCTACTATAAATTTTCCAATTTCCCTATTCCTATCCCAATATATGATAAATGTGAAAGTAAGCATGTTTGTTTGTTTCTTTGTTACGTTTTCACGCTAAAACTAGCGAATGGTTTTTAATGAAAATGTACAGCAATATAGCTGATAAATTAGAATAACACAAGAACTATAATTTATAAAGATATATTTAAAAAAAATTAATTAATTAAATTTAATTTTACAATTACCATTTTTTTTAATTTTTACAGAAATCTTTAAATTATGATTCAATTATGATTATAGAAGGAGCAAATCTATGATTATTATTTTGAACCATTAAATGAAGAATTCTGTAAAAAATTTTGAATAGTAAATGTCAAAAAAATCATGACCAACTTTTATGACTATTTTACATTTAACAAAATTGAAAACTGTGTATATCAAGAGAGGGTGGAGGCTATAAAGCGGTGGTTTTTACTTTTAATCCCAATGATGCAGGCGGGTATCAATCTAGTAGAATATAATTAACCGTTTAGTTTACGAAAATGCAATAAACAAAGATTACTTTTTCATGAATATTAAGTCTGATTTGAAGCGAATTCTACGAACGGCAAAGTTGTTCAATTTTACTATGTGCTTACTATGTTACTGCTCTAAAGAACTACTATTCAGCTAATTATGTTTCTTCTCTTTCTAATTAGCTACGGTGCTACAGACACAGATATGTTAAACTTATAACCACCCTCTTTGTTAGTAGGAAGTTAAAAATTTAAAAATCTGATAATAAGTGACTACACAGTCACCATATACTGTTAAAAAATTATACATCTCCTTTTCCAGTTTGTATTGTAAAAGGAATCGCTTATCGATTGACACACTTTATTTACTGTACACATATTTGAAATGTTACCTTCAAAAACGTGAAAGAAAATGTAATTCCGTTTGTTTAAGTTGTAAAATTGTTGGATTGATATCAGTAATAGTATACCCTACATATACCCTTCGTTCGTACAGAGAGAGGTACATTTATAATCCCTAAACTCAACATCGAATGAAAGTTACTGTACAAACATACAAATAAACAAACAGACAGGCAGACAGACCTTCGTCAGTGTCGACATATTTTACAAAGAACTCTGTACTAAATATATATTTATGGAGAGATATTAACTTCTCTGATAGAAAGTGATTATTTTCATTCCGAAAATCGAAATTAAAAATATATAGGTATTACGAACCACGACACACAGTTGCAAAAAGTAGCGCTCCCGTTATAAAATCTATCAAATAAGATCTATTTTAGTTCTTTAGTTTCAAGTTCTTTATTTCTTAGAATTTGTAAAATCCGTTGGTTGATCAGGTCAGTTCTCCGGCTCGAGCTAGCGTTACTATATAAGAACGTAAATGAATACGAATACCGAAAAAGCACTTTTCTTAACTACCAGAATACATCGTTAATAAGAACATAATTTCAGTAAAAAATGCTGTACAATTTTCGCGTCATTTGAAGTTCAACACCAGTCTGTCTATAATTGCCAGACTCGAATGTTTCCCGGCCAGATAATGAAGTAGTAATATCATCGGCAGATTCATCTGCTGTAAACTTTCTCTTCCGTGCCCTCAGTGTTCTTTTCCAAGGCTTGCTGTTCATTTTTATAAAATTTTCCCCCTTCTGTAGAAATTACATGAACTAAACTGTCCGACATTTGTACAAATGTGTCAAAATCAACGGACAGTAATTTTTTGCATACTTACACAAATAATTTTATGTTTGTTTAAAAATGATTAGACTCATTTTTCCGTATAGATAATCCACCTCTGAAATTTCATGAAAAAACATGCTAACACGCATGTGCAAGTGTACTGATCGATTTATTTTTATCACGTGAAATCTTGCAGTGAAATCTAAGGGCAATTTAGTAGATCTTCTAGGGCTTATAAACATAAATTTTGATTTTTATCAAATTGGGTGGGAGGTATCTTGCCTGACCTGCCCTTCCCTCGATCCGCCCCTGTGTGAAGACATTTTCGGAGAGTGTTGTATTTACAAAAATATTAGCGATTTGACTTTTTAAACTTCAATTTATATAATTTTAATAGACCTTTTCCTCGATTTACTTTTGTTTCGGACAGTTGTCAAAAAACTATTCAACCTTAGAAAGTTAAATATATTTTATCTTTTTCAAGCAGCGCTTTTTGACAAGGATAGAAGATATAAGATATGTCTTTACTGGATTGAAAACAGTCCGAAACAAAAAATAATTGCCACAGATATTTTGAATGTGTCCGAACAGACTAAAATAAAACCCGTGGTAGCCTACCTTAAACACATCTTAAAAAAAAGGGAGTCGTACATCAAATGAAGCCGTCTATGTTTCCATTTTTATATTAGAATGATTATTTTCATTAATTGCAATTAATGTTTTATTTCTATTATTAATATTATTTTTGTTATTTATTTTATTTTTAAGTTTTCATTTTGATTGATACAAGTTTATTTTCTTTTATTTATTGTATAAATTGATTTTTTACGTCAAATAAAGTTAAATATATATATATATAAAAAATAATTATTTTGTAAATAAAAAACCCTATCAGTACTTACATTTGAATGTATTTCCATGATTATTTTAAAAATTTTATTTAATTCTACAGCCAATTAATTAATATCAGCGTCACAAGCAGTGAGTGTATTTGTACTCAATTGTAAAGATGTCAAAACTCTGTCTTTAAAGCAAAAGTTTGAGTTTCTCAAACAACTTCATAAAGCTGTTGATTTGTTCATGCAATATCAAATCCACCTCGTCTTGTTTATTTATATACGTAGGCTTTGTACGTACCTAGTATAAAAAGCCTACAAGAGTTTTCTTATTACAATGTGTTTTAAGCAAAAATTTTCTTGTAAGTTATGTAGGAGTTGCATGTTGTCTAATAATTTCCCATTTTTTATTTTGTTTTATTAAATGTTTATTCAATTTCCGTTGATATAAAATGTTTCGGAAAAAAATGAGTATTTTTTTAGATAAAATTTTATTTTAATATTTCTAGCAAATAATTGTTATGAAACACTGTAATTGTTATTCTAGTTTTGTTGTTAAAAAAACTAAAACACACGTTTTATTGCACCAAAAAGAGACTAAAAATTTTAATTGTTCCTATTGTAAAATTCAAAACGTGGAGTTCTCTCTACGTTCTTTCTTTAATTTGCTGATTTGACAGAAAAGAATTATCCTGAAACGATGAAAATAAAAATAAAAACGTATCTATTGAAAATTTCGATTTGAATTTTCGCATTCTTTACAAGAATAATATAGTTTTATGTTATCTTATGACTCCTCCTAAAAAACGCCTTGGACTGGCTATACTGAAAAACCCTGTATATTTTTTGTGATTTTTAAAATGGTGCTTATTGACTAGATTACTATACTTGCTATATCAGGCATGCAAAATGCCATCGTCAAATTAATGTCATATCGTATGAAATATGTAACAAATTCTTTTCAACAGATATAAATTATAATTATAAAAAGCAATGATTCTGGTTATTTACTGTTTACAAAGATATCATATACGAAAATGTAAATGATATAAATGTAAATTTTACACGCGAAATGACTGTTTAAAATAGATAATGAAAAGTATGCTTTAAATACTGGTCGTTAAATAAATAAAATCATTTAAACTGTCATAAAATGAAGGTAAAGCTGGTATTATGAGTCCTGTAGAACATTACTAACTCTTTTTCATATCAATTTTAGGATGTTATCCGGATTATATGCGCATAGAGTCAAAAATTCTAAATTTTTGTATATATCTTGATGATATTATCATTGAATTATCATAAAAATTTGAAGTCAATTGAGCGTCTCTAACTCACGAAATATTCGTAGCTGTCTTAGCTTAGTGAATTGCCTCTGGGATTGAAAAAATTCCACATTTTTCTTAAAATCGAAAATCGAACACAGTTTTTCAATAAAAAATAGGGCTATGCATAGAGTAGCACATACAGAAAAATTTGTAGCATATCCGGTAAAGTTCCAAGATCTAGATAGCACCTAGAAATTTTTATGTCGAAATTTTCTTTGACCATTTTTCATAAATGTAGCTGAATAGTGTTGATACAGATCTAGATTGTATCCCTCAATACGTGAGTGGTCGCAGGCTTTGATATCAGAACCTTCAGACTTCAAATACTTTCAAATTAAAAAATCTAATAATGGCAAACCCAATTATTTCACCGGTCAATCTTGGTTAAATCAAACTGAATTTCTGAAAATTTATCTTTGTACGTTTGATGAAGCTAAATCATCGCTTGCTGTTCTGCTTAAACTTTATTATTTTTAAAACATTACCCATCAGTGGAAACGCAATCTTTTTCCATCGAGTAGCATTTTAAAAAACCCAAAACTACCACCTGGCACGCTGTGTTTGCTTTTTCATCCTGAGATTTTTCTAAAGCAAATGGGCAAGCATTCAAATTTCTGTGTAATATTGGGGACAACCTTTAAAAGCTACAAAGAATCGTAAGTGTCCTACCTAATTTGTTTTTAGACCATGCATATATGTAATATGCAAGGTATACTAAGTTTAGTCCCAAGTTTGTAACGCTAAAAAATATTGATGCTACGAACAAAATTTTGGTGTAGGTGTTCATAAAATCACCTAGTTAGTCCATTTCCGATTGCCCATCTGTCCGTTCGTCTGTGGACAAGATAACTCAAAAACGAAAAGATATCAAGCTGAAATTTTTACAGCGTACTCAGGACGTAAAGTTTAAATGTAAAAAATGTTCCCTGTCAAAAAACAAACAACTTCTGGAAACATTTTTTGGTAAACATCACTGTTTACCCGTGATGGCGTAAATTAGGCGTAAATTGTATAGCATGTATTATATGGGAATATCAGTTATGTTTGTTTGACATGTTTATTTGTATAATGTGAACGCTGTCTTTGAATGGTATTTCAACAATTAACTCAGTCAATTGTTTGTTTTCACTTGTTTAAATCAAGTTTTTTAAACTATTTCTTCATAATTGACCATAAATACCACATTTACCTTTTACCGCATCGAAACTCATACAAAACAGTAATTTACAATTAATTATTCGCGTTGCATATTTAAATATAAATTATAATGCAAAATAATAATAATAATAATAATTATTATTATTATTATTATTATTATTATTATTATTATTATTATTATTATTATTATTATTATTTATATTATTAAAAAATAAAAGAGGTACCAAATAAAAAAAAATTAACTCTTATATACATTCCTCCCTTTTAACTTTTATTATAAATAAACTATCATCCAATTAGTAAATTATACATAAAATAGTATAAACTTTGATATATTTATAGAATTCGATGTATTTATTTATAATTAACACGGATATTATATTAATTAGTTGTGTTTAATATTCTAAATATTATTTAACCCTTAGGCCGGAAAAAATGGGTCGATATTCTGACCCTGTCATATCAATTGTTCGAATTCGTTAGCTACACATTTATAACTTGAAGAATGTAGACGAAAAATAATAATAAAAATTTTTATTTATTGAAATCTATAAATAATTAAACAAAATTTTCGATTTGTTGAAAATTACTCCAGGTATCGAAAAATTTTACTATTACTTTTCGTCTAAATTGTCAAGTTTTAACATAATTCACCATCAAGATTTTAAATATACATTTTTTTCATTTGTGTCCCCACTACTGTGCTCAAACACTCTTAATTGGTTTTCAACGACTTTTTTTTTTCAATAATTTATTAAGGCTTTAACTTAACTTTAAATAGTTGTTTTTTTTAACTTCCACCGACTAGTTTTGAAGAAATCTATGAAAACATATCATCCATCTAGGGTTTTACCCTAAAACAAATATTAAATATGCCTTCTTTTGAAATCATTTATTTATTTAAACTTCATATAAAAACAAGTGAAAACAGACAATCGACTGAGTTAATTGTTAAAATACTAGGTATAGACAGTGTTGATTACTCTGTCACATTACACATAAATACATTTCACACACATATAACTGATATACCCATATAATAATACAATTTGCTCATAATATGCGCTCTCACGGGTAAACAGTGATGTTTACGAAAAAAATGTTTTGAAAAAAGTTGATTATTTTTTTATAAGGAACATTTTTTACATTTAAACTTTCGTTCTATCTCGAACGGTTTACAAGATGCGTCCTACGGAACACTCAATTGACCTATGTTGCTCATTTACGAACTAGACCTCACTTTTTATGTCCTCAGCACGCTATAAAAATTTCAGCTTGGTATCTCTTTTCGTTTTTGAGTAATCGTGATGACAGATGGACAGACGACAGGCGACAGACAGACAACCGGAAATGGACTAATTAGGTGATTTTATGAACACCTATATCAAAAGTTTGTGCATAGCTTCAATATTTTTAAGCGTTACAAACTTGGGACTAAACTTAGTATACCTTGGTATATTTCATATACATGGTATAACAAATTGTTTTGGTGTTGTATATGCTTAAATATTTTGAATAATATAATGCATTTTATGTTAACAGCTTTTTTTAAATTGCCTATTCTCTGTCTAACCTTTAAACGAGACACAGTATTAAGGTAGTTCCTCCGCGACAGTCCAGTCAAAAAGTTTTGGACTAATACTATCATTCAGTGCATTAACTGTGCTATGACTATTATACATATACCATATATATTATTTTCACAAGACTGTAGTTACACACTAATTTATCTCCTATACGTATACAGACACACACTATGATATATACGTTTGCCATTAGTTTCTATATCCTCTCCACAAGAAAACATCGCTAAAACGAGTTATTTATTTAAGTTTTTTATCGAAACTATATGGTAAATAATTTTTATTTTTTTTTATATATTTTCTAAATATAGTATTCTACATTATATTAGTTTTTCATAGAGATGGTGAACGTCATTCATTGATAAATAAATATAATATTTGTAAATTTGTGTATTTTTATACGCTTCTCCCATGTACACGTACAAATTGCGTCACTTTTAATTGCTAATATCTCATGTATGGCATGGTAAATCATCTTCTAATTTTAACAGCATGTGTATTATGAATTAAATATTTTATATTCTGAGTTTTGAGAAATTCTTGAAATATCACTTTCGTGTAGGTACTACCTTAAACAAAAGTCTTTGTAGATAAAATTAATGAACCTTTTTAAAATCCGTTTCTAATTCAAGATAAAAAGATAAAATTCAAGATAAAATCCATACCATTTTTCAAGCACTTACAGTTTTGTACTAGGTACTAAATGGTGATCAAATTTGAGAAAAAACGTGTTAATCATTCAATTTTGCAATAAGCCCGTGTGCAAATGATCGTGATAGGCAAGTAATGTTTTTTAAAGAGATCTCAACGATTTATATGTGAATCGCTTATTTTCCTATATTTCGTGCTATGCACCGGCTTACTTATTATTGTTATGTTTGTTAAGCACCTACATTCAATTAATAATATCTGTGCATATTATTTGCACCAATTTACAATTTATAATTGGTACACCCATATAAATAACTAAATACTAATTTATACAATTAGATATTGTACAAATTATATAACTCAGAAACTGTGTGGGGGGTATAGGATAGGAGTTTATTACAACATCATATCGTGAATATTATAAACATTGAATGCAATAATATCTAATATCCTTAGATTTGTAGCATGAGTAAAAGTTTTCAATTTTCAAGTTTGGTTTGTATTTTGAATCGAACATATCTTGCACTATATTGTAGTTTCTAAAGTGAGTTTTTTTTACGAAATCCAGGTCTGGACAAGAACTGAATAATGGCATCTTTTCCCTCCAATGTTTGAAATAAATTTAAAAAAAAAAATCACAAATAAAATAATAAGTGGCTTTTTTGTGGAAAAATAAAAACCCTATATACAGGGTGTTCTGTTATTGACTGCAGCTGGTTGGCCTACAGAATAAGTTCATAAAGACGAAGGGAAAAGTTATTTACCAATTTTCGATCTGAGGCCTACTTTGAGAGATAGTTAACCAAATAAATTAATAATATATTAATATAAAGTAAATAGTTTTATCGAATCACAGTTCACTTTAGACAATTTTTCAAGTCATAATAAATATTCTGATCAAACCAAACGTTTGTACGCACATATTTGGTTAACTGAAGTATCAGAAATATTGCTTTTTATACCATGTATATATGAAATGTCAAAAAACAAACGATTGCGTTATCAACACTGTCTATACATGGTATTTCAACAATTAACTCAGTCAATTGTTTGTTTTCACTTGTTTAAACTAATATTACAATTTATTCATACAGTAACAACTAAAAGTATTTTAAAAATTATTTTATCATAATTATATTAAATTCCTTTGGATAGATCTCTCATACAAGAGTTGGCTTACGTATTTTATATTTGGCTACTAACATCCACACATCATTTAAGGTAGTTCCAGCATGAAATCACTTTTCGACAGATTTGGCCGAATTTTTTTTCTCGGGTTTATAATAGCTTTATTTATGAATTCCTAAAATTTCATAATTTTTGGCCGTTTAGATCGCGAGATATTTAAAGACAAAGTTCGCGATTTTGAGGGTCATGTCCCATTTAAAGCATGTAAAATGTCCGGTCTCTCCAACTATTTTTTATGATATTATTATATATTGAAGAAAAAGTAGAAAAAAATGTTTATACAATAAAATTCTAAAAAAAAAATTTAGAAATTAATTTTCTCTTTCGAGATATTAATTTTGACGTAAATTGATCGAAATTGGGACGTTGGCATAATTATTTCCCATTTTAAACGGTCAAAATTTCTGAAACTTTGGGAATTAATAGTAAGCATTATTAAATTCTTAAATTTAATTTTTCGTTAAATTATGTCGAAAAAAATTTTAACCATAGCTTTAGCATAGGAACTGCAGATACCATGCTGGAAATACCTTAAACGGTAATTTAGAACTATTCACGCATTTTAACATTGAAAATCTTTTGCATGAATGAACTGTGCAAAATACGTAAACAGTATATTAAGGACAAAATGCAGCAACGTTGTATATGTAGATTCTAATTATTATTGTACATGTAATAATAATTAAGCAACATATATGATTATAGTTAATATTAATTCGATTCATAGTTGACTTAACAGTGTCTACACATTACACAGCTTGTTGCTTGCTGCTGCTTACTGTTTGGATCTATCATCAATATTATATTCAAGGATACATTTGCTATTCAAAAAGCATGTCTTTTGTTCAAGGAGCATGCATGTATGGTACAAGGGATTAATCAAATGTGGCGTGTCTCCAACTGTGGCAGTGGTAATAACAAAATCTTAAAACAGTTTAATCAAGTTTGAGATTAACTTCCCATAGAAGGAACAAATACCGGGTCAATATTCGTTAAAACCTGGTTGGAAATTGTTAAGCATCAAACCAAGTTTGAATACCAAGACTAGCTCCATCTCGTATCAACATTGAATGATAACATCGTTCTAACAATGAGAGTCAGATTTTGGCACTATTGGCAATAAGTGTCAGCCAATTTCCCTGGGTGTACGTGAATGTTACGTGGGTTCATAAGTTGTTTTTAACCATCTAACCAAAAAAAAAAGGGGTGTTATACGTTTGGTCGCCATGTGTTTAACGAAAAATTGGCGGCGATCTTCCAAACCCGCTCAGTTTAAAAAAAAAGGAAAAAGGCAATTTAATGGACAGTGTTCTTAGATATGTTTCAAATGCGAGTTTAAAATTCCGTACCCGAAAAATTTGTCGGGGGTTTTTTAAATTTTGTAAATTTCGCTTGTTTGCATATTAGAGATATATGCAATACGGGTTTATCACGGACAGAATTTGCGGCAGTAATAGAGTTTGTTGTAAATCAAGCGCCATTAAATTAACAAAAACTTTGTTCAATAGTATTGGTCTGGCATACTGAGACTTAATAGCATACATGGCAAACGAATACTGTGGCAAACGAATTCTGACCCAACATTGGGCAAGGGCTAACCAAGGTTTTATGGTAAACAAAGCTGGCTATAGAGCCTTGGCTATGAGTATCAGACCAATATCTGGCCAGATTCAATTCCATTTTTTGCATTGACACATTCTACATGTATTCTAGTAAAATTATATCAGGAGCAAAATTTTTGTTACATATTTAAAATATCATAAATGTATCTTGAAAACAAAAATATAAAGGAAAAAAATGCTGAATTTACGCGAAATAGAGTATTTTAGGATAAAAATTCATTAATCCGACCAAATTATTATCATGTTAATTACTAACCATATAGATTACATTTTTGTGGGTTTTCACGGTATTCACTTTCATATTTTCTGCAAACCAAACAACAGATTAGCATACATTTCTTACAACAGATTAGCATGTATATACCCGACCTTACACAAACTATAACAAGGATTATTATTTGTAAAAATATTATAAGTAATTAGTTAAAATTACATCATATGTCTAATTAATTAATCAAATAAGATGTTTCAGAATGATGATTTCATTAGTAATAAAAGCTTGTATTAATTAATATCGTATTACTAAAATACTGGTCAATAAACTGAATGACTTTCAAAAATAACATTATTATACCATGTATATATGAAATATACATAGTATATTAAGTTTCGTCCCAAGTTTGTAACGCTTAAAAATATTGATGCTACGAAAAAAATTTTGGTATAGTTGTTCATAGAATCACCTAATTAATCTATTTCCGGTTGTCCGTCCGTCCGTCCGTCTGTGGACACGATAACTCAAAAACGAAAAAAGATATCGAGCTGAAATTTTTACAGCGTACTCAGGACGTAAAAGTGAGGTCAAGTTCGTAAATGAGCATCATAGGTCAATTGGGTCTTGTAAACCGTTAGAGATAGAACAAAAGTTTAAATGTAAAAAATGTTCCTTATAAAAAAATAAAAAACTTTTGTTTGAAGCATTTTTTTGTAAACATCACTGTTTATCCACGAGGGCGTTAATTAGGTGCAAATTTTATAGTATGTATTAATATAGGAATATCAGTTGTGTGTGTGTCTATTTAAAAGTGAATATCTTTTGTTATTTACGTGACGTCAAAAAAACAAACGATTGCGCATCAACACTGTCTATACATGGTATTTCAACAATTAACTCAGTCAATTGTTTGTATTCACTTGTTATCCACTTAAGTTTGGTTGTTTGTTATTTTGGTGTAAGGAATAACAAAAATATTTTTGTTATTAGCTTATGTACATGTTTATTTGTAAAATCTGGAACCGCTCAATGTAGTATATAAAGGTTCACTCGGAGCGCCTCAAGCTATTACGAATAGTCGTGTGTGAGTTACTCATAAGAAAATTTATTTTCTACTTAGTTTAATAATTAACTTACCGCTAAAAAAATATTTTTATTTACGTTTTTTATTTAAAACTAAACAAACGTATTTAAATATCAAATATGGTGGAAACAATGGAAAAAACAAATCATATCATAAAAATCATATCAAACCACGGAAGGGTGAAACTAAATAAAAGAATTAACATACCTATCCTTATCATATTTTGGTTTTCAAACTTTATTACCTGTATCTCAAAAACGAAAACTGTTTGTTTTGATGTCCCCTATAATCTTCACAACTTCGTCTGCATATTTATAAAATAATCTCCATATTCTGGGTGCTAACATCAAATGACGTTTATTAAATTACTGCAATGTTATTTTAATGAGCCATTTTCTACAATGCTACAATTCTTAGAAATATCTAACAATCAACACTTGTTTCATAGGAAATTTCTTGTTTGATTATATTCCCTAACAAATGGTTTCTATGCGATAATATTCTTGATATTTGATGCCAAACAATTAAACATGGTTGTTAAATTAACACCACAAATGCCACAGTATTCGAAATATAATTAAATTTTAGAATATATGCTAAGGATTTGTTATAATGAAAATGAAACACGTGATGCCCGTTTCCAAATGGTTAACTTGTTGCTCATAAATCCTCTAAACAGCCTTGTTTCCATAATTAAGTCTTAATTGATCAACTTTTATAGTTTTAACTAAGTTAAACCAGAGAAAAGTTGATCACTTGCTTGCTAAGCAAGATCCATATATTTTAAATCAGATAAATAGACGTAGTAGCTCTGTAAATAAAATAAAAAATTTGAACTTATATTACCTTTAAAGTGAAGAAAAACCTTAAAAAAAATTAAAATTCATATAAATTTTACTCAAAACTTTCACATTCAAAAAACATTTTCCATTTAAAAAGATATAACATTCGGCAATTTGAGTACAATGCCGGTTTTCCACTATTGGCGTCTTTTGCGACAGTCGACCAACAATAATAATAATCCAATATGGATTTTCAATTGTCACAACAGGCTGGTATCATACAGGGTGGATCATTTTAATATAAAATGGCTATTAGCTCATTTTGTAGCTAACCAATCAAAAAATAACTTCAACAAAAGTTGTTGAGTTTGATTGGGTACATCATATTCTGACATCAGATATGACCCAGTTCTTCGGGTTTCTTTAATAGTCAATTTAGATCCTATACTTCCTTGCTTTCAATGCTTCCACAATTTTTTTTACCACTGTATGTTGTTGAAAATTACCTCTTTGCACAATTTCGTGCAATACTTTTTTTATGTCTTGTCGTAAAAAATTCCTTAGGTTGAGAAATCTATCAATATCATATAAAAAACTCTTATTAAACGAAAAACCTGGCATTAAAGATTTTGGATTGAAGCTTTGAATAATAATAAAAAGCTCTTTATATACACCAAGTATGTACAGGTAATATATAGAAGGAAATACGAATAAATTATCATGTCATATGATTTATCGAAATATTTAAAGTTATAATATAAAATAATATAAATATACCAAACCACACATATATACAAAGTCATATAACTAACCGGTTCAGTTCGGTTCGTATATTTTAATATAAGCTATATGATTCTATACAGGATGGCCGCCAAGAAAAACACAAACTTTCATAGCGTATTCCTTGGTTGTTTTCAAGTCTCAAATGCTGTGTAAACTTTTATCCCAAACTCAATAGTTGAGGATCAATAAATTTAAGAGATCGTCGAAAACATTTCTCATTTAAAAAACACATTCGCTAACTCCGATAATATTTCATTGAAAGTGCTTGATAAATCATACAAGAGATTTATTTACTTTAACTTGAAAACCTATTCGAAAAATGATCGAGAATTTGATATACATAGACTATTGCTTCAAAGCCTGTCATGTTCGATTGTCGGATTTGTCCAACATATCAGAGATTCGACCCATTTTTTGAGCTCAACGAATACATTTTTATAATTTATTTATTTATTCGCAGGACAGCCTGTATATCTAACCTTACTATTCTACGAAAGAACGGTTTATAATAATTTATAACTATGTGAAAACTGTCGTCATGTACCTGTAGTAAGTAAGGTAGGTTCAGTTAGCTAATAGTTACCTTTTGCTATACCGACATATTTATTATGGTTGCCTGTAATATAATCCTTTTCAGAAAAGAAAGACAACTTGGTTGATAGTGTTGCATTTCATGTAGATGCTCCGCGATTGTAATATTTTACAAAATTTACAAAACTTGGAAAATAAGTAATTAAATGCCATAATAGACACCATATTAAAATTTGTAGGCGATTTACCACACCTTTCATGAGATAAATGCGATTTAAATTGACATACTTATTACACCTACAGCATGAGAAGTGTGGGAAAATATGAGGAAAAATTTTCTTTCTTGGAAATCTCACCATATTTATGAAAAACTTACTTAATGTACAAAAATTGAAAGTTTTACCTTATAATTTCAATGTAAATTAAAAATAATCACACATTTAGACGATAATTTTGAGAGGAGGGACTAAGGGAAGAATTGTGGGGACAAGACAACTAAAGTCTTGTGGTTGTTAGTTGTAACAGAAACAACTATAGTTGAAATATTGTAAACTGAACTCACACTTAGTGTTGTGTGTGTGAAGCCTCAGCTGGAACAGTATGGGACAAAAATTATACCTCATTTCACAAAAAGCTCATATGTTTCTACCGTGCGTGGAATCGAAAACTTTTTCACAATATTATAGTGAAGCTACAACTTTAACTCTTCGTATATCTGAAAAAAAGTACGTAAAAAGTCCATGATGGAGTCCTTCGTTTATGCAGCTAATTTGAGAACAGAATTTAATAATATTAGAAAAGTTAACGGCGTAAATTTCAATTGGTTGAAATAAACTATAATTCAGTCATGAGTTTTTTATAATTCAAGGCTACAATCTACCATTAGGCTATTAAATATGTATTTGGAGCTTTTATTAAGTTTAAAATGTACTGTTAAAATTACTGCAAGTTGAAAAATGATACTTAAATAAGTAGTTTTGTTTGGTCAATGATAATTTTGTTTATATTTTAAGTAAGCAAGTGTATTAGTGACCTTTCTCTTTGCGTATAAAACCTTTAAACTTCTTCTTTTTTGAAAATGAATTTTAGTATAAATACATTTCGATCATCAAAATGGCTGCAGGTTGGAATCTTATCTTTTTTTTATAACTGATACATATATACCATGATAAAAAGAGTGTTAAAATATCTCATTTAGCCAAAATATTTTCAAAGATAAAAAATTTCAATATTTTGGATAATACGCAAAGACCAAATCCAAAATTTCAACTTTCAGCTTTGGGTTTTGAGCTAACAAAAATTACCATTAATCAATATTTGAGCCGATTTTCTTCGACGTATATTATATTAGAAAACATTGCATATAGAAACCGAATAATATATATTATATATCATCGAATTTTCTACTTTCGTACAATCTACAATCTACATGAGTGTAGTGTCTACACGAATGAGTAAGTAGTAAGGTACTTAAAACATTTCATATGTCATATTTACATTACTAAGTATGAATAGGTGGTATACCTATCTATCTATCTATTCAAAACTATCATCTTACTGGTATTACCTTCCTATATTATAATATAGGGTAGGGTGTAGTGCCTGGAATATATTTTACTTCGAATCAATCTATGTATCTCGACAAATACCGCTATAGCTATGACAACTATATGATGGCAAAATTAACTTTGGTGCTAGATGGTAACGAAATGGAAGAATTATGAATATCTGTGTAAAGGACTCTGCAATATTAGATCGGAAGAAAGCCATTTTCCTAGTCATATACTAAAACTATTATATATTCATAGCTTTGACCGCCCGTACCTCGAAAACTACTCGTAAAAAAGTTTTGTTGCCGTGAGAGCTTTTGAATCAGAATGGATTAGAAAAAGTTTCACCCAAAACCATTTTTCTATCTAATATTGCGGGGTCTTTTGTTTTCAAGTAAAAAAAGAATGACACATTTTAGTGTTTCCGAGTAAAATATTTTGCTTTTCATGTTCATATATTTATACTGACTATTAAGAATTGTGTCTGAAATTACATTCTCCACTGCTTTTTGGTGAGAATTTTGTTACTCCATATTCCAAAGACTTCCTGGAGACTTAACAATGGGTAATGAAGTAGATTATGGAGGTTAAAGGTTTAAGTAGAAAAGGGTACTGTGTGAAATTTTTTATTGTCTAGTTTTGTGTGTCCAATCATTCTTTATATGAAATTTGAAAACAATTTTTGAAGAAAGGTTGTTTATTGGCAGCGTTGCGTTGGTTGTTTAATATTCGATTCTCATTAAATATTTTAACTCTACAATAATTGTATTTGTACTGTGATATATTTTTAAAAAAATGGGTTAAAAAAGCAAAGATGGACCTTGGTTATACACTCTTCCTTTTTATTATAGTGTACTTTGCATATATATTTATCCTTATTCCTGTTAGACTTTACTCTCATCACTTGGGAATGAATCCTCTATACAAGTGCCTTTACTATAATAGTTGAGCATATATATTTATTATAATAATAATATTAATACTTCAAGTAGAACACTCTCGATATTCGGAGATGAAAATATTGTAAATTATTTCATATATTACATTTGTATCTCGTTGTATATTATTTTTGTCTGAGAATGTACTCCAAGCCCGATTATATTCAATTAGGCCATCCATAAATTGCGTCACACCAATTTTATGATTCATTTTTAACCCTCCTCCCGTCTTTGTAACATTTGGTCACTTTTATCCCCTCTCCTGGTGTGGAGAGAATCAAAAAGTTTTTTCACACTCTTCCATTGTACTTTTTTTTTTGCATCAACGCAATCAAACTGTGAGAATCACCAACAATATTGTTACTTTCCGACGCTATACTGACGTTCTGTGGGTTTCATCACCAAGTGACAGAAAGTGGAACTAAATTTAAATGACTTAGTTAGGCAAATAGTTAAACATTATCGATCCAAGTTATTTGCCTAGCTGTTTGATTGAATGGCGGAATATCGTTTCAGACGAAAAAGCCTAGGTTGATAATTTCACTGCTTATTAAACTAATTAACTGCGTTATATGCACGATGAAGAACAGGGTAGTATTTTCAACGATCTCCACCATTTTCGAAACAGCACAAAAATGAGTGTCTAGAATTGAGTTCGATAAAAATATTATCCTTTATTTCGTTCCCATTACTTATAAAATCCAGGTAACACTTAACAGTAATTTATTTAATAAAAATATTTAACCGAAATTGAACATAATTTTAAAACTAAAATATAATCTGCTATATCTAAAAATAGATTTAATAAATATAATTGAAAATATACCACTAAATAATAAATGAGTACTATTAAATCCTTTCCTTACTTTAAATATAAATTCAAAAGTTGATCTGTCTGTCTGTTTGGTTCTCATGACCTAACGATCACAAACCAATTTTAATCGTATTTATAATGAGGATACTTTGAGGTTTGGGAATAAACATAGGCTGTTTTTGCTTAAATCAATCTCTAGGGGGTGAAACGGATGAAAAGCGTGTGGAGTAACGCGGATGAAAAGCGAAGGGTTAATGGGATTTAAGGAGTAAGTAGACTAAAGGAGAAAGAATACAGTGTCTTTAAACAAAGTTTTCCCATTATATTGTATGGTATATCTAATCATTTTTTACATTAATTTCGCAGATTTTTTTTGTTGATAAAAGTGGAAATGAAAGGTGGAATTGCCCAGTGAACGAAGTAGGCGAGTAACAGCTTTTATTTTAATATAGTAAAATTACTAATAATAAATTCGAATATTATCTATCTTTATCTGACTAATATCTACATAATAAGTAATAGTCAGATATATGTTCGTATTAATAATTTAAAGTATATATTATTATTTCTGGTAATATCAATTTATTTATATGTATAATGTGTAACAAAGCATTTATTATACTAGCGGAGGCAAAAGATCAAAGGGTCTAGCCGTATAAGCATATGAAAACTGCACTAGCGTCTGATGAAGAGTTCTTACCTTGTTTTTATTGTTTATCATCTAAAATAGCCCTACACTTGATCTCACACTCCTAACCCCCATAGTAAGGGAATAATAGGGGTAACAACCCTTAACGAAAAAGTTTTTTTTCTCAGTACCTATTTATTTATAAGATATGTTCATAAAATTGAAACTGTACATGACTATAGACAAACTAAAAATTATATGTTTTTTTTAGAATTTTTGCATAATTAGAAGCTGTAAAAAACGAGAAGTATATTTTTTGGGGGTTGTTTTTTATAGCAACCCCCAAAGGGACACCTACCAAAAAAATATATTTTATTTGTTAGTTAGTTAGCTATTACATGCTAAAGTTACAAAAGGATTTAATTGGTGGAACATGGTTAAAAAAAATAAAAATCAAACTTTATATAAAAGGCATTCTCCCGACTGACATATCAACGCCCAGCTTAAACCACTGATATAAATGATACAAATTTGAAATTTTGAGGATATTGATTTTATACTGTAAGTGTCACCCTGTAAGGATTGAAACAAGGGCTGAAATTTTATATGAAAATCTGTACAATTTTTTAGTACAATACTTTACCGATTAAAAATTTTTTTTTTTCACAAATAGAATGCCAAATTATCAGCAAATAACGTGGGGTGTACTTTATTTTAAAAAAATTAGGGTTCCGCAGCAAAAAAGTTAAACCCATTAAATTGTAAACAAAATAGCTAAGGTTATGAGAAGGTTAGGGAATTAAAGGTTATAACGGGGTAACCTTTGTTTTGAAAGTTGAAATTGTCCAGCAAGTTAATAATAAGAATCGAAAATTAAAAATACAACTTAAGTGTTTTTGAACATTTTTCCTGTTCTTAATTGACAGTGAACATTTTCTCTATTATTTTATATAGATAATTTCTATAATATATAAGTCTTGGTGCAGGCAGTATTTATAATACTTTTATAATCAATGTAATCCATATTAGCTGCAAGGTGAGGTAAAAAGGTCTTTAATTCTTTTATAATATATATCAGTATCGTATGAACTAAAAACATAAATAGAAGGTGATCCAAATAGAATTTCTTAACTTTTTATTAATTTTATTTTTTAACTCAAAATATAATGTTATCTTAGTTACATTTTATTAATTGTATATAACGGATCTTTTGCAGCAGTTTATTCGTTCGGGGTAAGTTTCTATGACTTTTTGCAAGTTTCGGATCGCTATTTCGGCTAGAACTTGGCGGATGTTAGGTTAGGTTAGGCTATATGGCTGTCCATGAAGGACAAACTTGAGCTACAGAGCCCATTGCGAAACCATAAATGTGTTTTACTGCCTTTTCTACTGATAATTTCATTTATCAGCTCCTTAATTATTTTGAAGGGATAAGTGCACCTTCTTCATGCTTATACCATGCACTATACCAGCCCATCACAACTATTAATTATAGTAACTTTGTTGTAACGGTGGGAACCGAACCAGCTACCCTGGACATGCCGCGAACGAAATTGGTTACACTTTACCCAACTGAGCTACTAGAGTTGACGGATGTTAACACTTAAATAGATCCCGAAAAAAGAAATAAAACAGCATGCTTTATCTATCTCTAGCCCTTAAATAAATAATAAAACACTGAATTAAGATCACCTTGTATAGGTAGATAAATTTATGGAGAAACTTTCTTCACTAAAAGATATTATTTGCAACTCTCTTTAAATACGAAGCCACAAAAATAATTCAATTTAAATTTATACATTTTTTATGCAATTACCACAAATAGCAATTATACTCAGTAGAGATAAGAGTAATAGCATAATACACAAATTAAACTATATTTAACTTCATTTATCAGAAGATTCTCGATAAAAAAAATACTAAATAAAATACAGCATTTAAAAAAAAAATATCAAAGAAAAATTAAAGTTCTTAACTTGAATTGAAAAACATGGTATCAAAAAACTTTTAATTACTATAATATGAAGTAAAATGGTATAATGTTGTTTTCTTATTTGTTTATTTAGAAAGTATTCATAATAAAAGGTCTACCATTCAGAATTTTCCATTAAGATATTTTCCAATGGAATTTAAACTTAAATTAAACAGTAGAAGATATAAAAAAAAAAATTTCATGTATTTGAACTAGTATTTTATGTAGATTTAAGTGATAATTACGAGATACAAATCAAATATATTTCGCAGTTTCGATTGAACACGCATATTACAAAATTAAATTTGATTTTTGCAAAGATTCGTTTGAATGACCCTAGTTTATGTGCTCAATTTTTTTAAGAATTCGACTGCAACGATTTTCATAAAATTCAGTATGTAAGAGGTTGCGGGGGCGAAAAATCGATCTAGCTAGATTTCATTTTTAGAAAATATATATTATATAGGAAACTTAATTTCAGGTTTCCCAAAAAAAAATAATAACGAGCAAAACTCTTTCATCGAGGTACTGGATTAAAATACGTGGTGATACCGACGATTGGTTCATACCAACCATAGTAAGCGATAAGTAGCTCCAATGTATTATGTTGCTCTTAATGCCTAATACTAATAAAATCACAAAAGTGCAAGTAACACTTGACTGGTACCATATATTACATAAATTTTCTATAAAATGAATGAATGCTCTTGTTTCTCACATGAAATATATATAATATCTCACATGAAATATATATGTAATGACTTATATAAATAAATTTAGCTAATGACGATGGTTGCGTTGCAATCTATAATTAGAGAAATGTAAGTCTGTTTTTTTATTGTATTTTTAAATCAAATTTCTTAATATATATTTTTATTTCACATATCGTGGTATTTATTTCAATAACTAGGCCTAATTTTATTTTAATTTCTATCGCTCTTAATGTCAAATCCTTTACAATATTTATAAAGTTATTTTATTACTAAGAAAGAAAACTATTTACTTATTTATTTATTTATTACAAAGACGATGAAAAAACCATTTAACTTAATATTCTTGATCAAATAAACGTAATAAACAAAAATTATATTAAATTGACTTTTTTAAGACGCTGACATGCATATATGTGTAAAAATGCTATTCGTCTGACGATTTGTAGTTTAATAATTGATGATAAGGCTAAATTTTAGTTTCCTCTACACTTGGTTAAAAAATTCCGTTATTGGCCTCTGAAGGTGGTTGTTATTTAAAATATTTTGTCTGACTTACTAACTGGATATTATCGAGAACCAAGTAAGCAATTTATCATGTCGCCAGACAAAAATTTTAATTTTAACACCTTTCAGCAGCCTTTTGTAACCCCTGACTTACAAAAAGGGTTGTTTTAGGTTGAAAGTTTCTATAGGTTTGTCTATGTGACCATCTTTGGCATCTTAGCTACTAAACGGATGAACCTATTTTGATTTTTCTTTGATTGTTTATCTTCCAAGTATCTTTGACCCAGATGGTGTCAAGTATTTTGTTATCTAGGAACCTACCATAGATAGATTGGAGCTTAAAATAAAATTAATTATAAATTCGTCGTTTGCTATTTTTTCAAAAAGACTCGCTGAACTTTATATACGTCTTTAACTGTACCGAGTCTAAAGGACTATTTCTATAAACATGATACATATATTTATTTTATATACTCTAATCATTAAGTTTATAGTCAGTTAGTCTACGTACAAGGATAAATTGTTAGCTTGTCTAGCTTGTCGGAAATAAACAAGTTATTACATGTATGTACATACAGGGGGATTCTTTAAAAAGTCTCCACCCGTATACTTTGGCATGGTAAATAATCTTAACGTAAAAATATTTATTGAAGTGAAACTTTTTATGGGACACTAGCGTTTTGTCATGAGAGTTAACTCGTAGAGCTAACAAGCTAACAAACTGTTAAACTCCTTGTCTCTTTCTTATTACCATTTACTCCAGCAGAGTGAGAGAGGCCGTGGGACTTGATAACTGTACATATACCATTTATTTATTAAACAAGGATAGTTCAAACCTACTTACATTTAAATCTTATATGTCGATCTTTATTTATTAAATGTTATTAAAGTACATATACCATTATAAGGTACTGTACATATACCATTTATTTATTAAACAAGGATAGTTCAAACCTACTTACATTTAAATCTTATATGTCGATCTTTATTTATTAAATGTTATTAAAGTGAAACTTTTTATGGGACACTAGCGTTTTTATTAAACAAGGATAGTTCAAACCTACTTACATTTAAATCTTATATGTCGATCTTTATTTATTTATTAAATGTTATCTGTATATATTGTTTTCTGTATATTGTTTTTATTCTCTATTATTTGTTGTTATCTGTATATCTATTATTTGTTGTTATCTGTATATTGTTTTTATTCTCAGTTATTGTCAATGAAGATACAAAAAATGTATGCGTCAGTCCAAAACTAACAGCGTCAAAAGTGAAACTTTTTATGTAATTCAAAAACTGTCAATGAGTGTACAAAAAATACATTGCAGCAAAGAAAAATTGACTGGAAATTATAATAAAAATGATTTATAATAAAAATCAAGAAAAATCTACAGACTATCCCGAATTAATTACTACGGAAGTTTCACTTGTACGTATATGTATATAGTTTTATGTATATGTAAATAATAGTACGTACGAGTGAAACTTCCGTAGTAATTAATTCGGGATAGTCTGTAGATTTTTCTTGATTTTTATTATAAATCATTTTTATTATAATTTCCAGTCAATTTTTCTTTGCTGCAATGTATTTTTTTGTACACTCATTGACAGTTTTTGAATTACATAAAAAGTTTCACTTTTGACGCTGTTAGTTTTGGACTGACGCATACATTTTTTCTTATGGAGGTGTCTTCATGGTCCAATAAGAGCAAAATTTTTCCCCCAATTGTCAATTTCAATACTTGATTTTAGATTTTTTATAATAACGAAAAAATTTGATGAACAAAAGTTATTTGTTTTTCGATAAAAAATAAGAATCATTATATTTGGATTTTCTGGTTAAAAATTTTCTTGTTTGCTATGAAAAATATGGAGTTTTATTAAAAATAATATAAGTTTGAAACTAAAATTTATACTTTCATTCTTCCTAAGAATGAGCTGAAACATGTTTCCGTACACATAACATATCTATGAGGTAGAAACTTTTTAAAAAATCACTCTGTATATTACCTACAGAGAAAAAAAGATAGCGCCACTACATACCCATAACCCAACTTTGTTGTATAATATACAAGGTATCGTATTCGTCTCGATAATATAAATTTTACTTGAATAGTAAATATTTCACTTTTAAAACGGTTTCATGTTGTACCGAGAGTCTCAGAATACTTTCAGATTCCGCTAAAATACGTAAATATATCTTCAGAAATATTACTCAAGCATTGACTTTGGAATGCATATAGGCAATGAAAGTCATAAATTTTTGTCAAACTCGGTCTAAGACCCAGGCCTTAGTTTCTTAGTAACATTATTTCTCCTAGAACAAAGTAGCAAACCAAGGCATCTATCTCACCGACAAAATATATTTCATATCAATTAAAACCTTTACATATTTTGCGCAGTCCTGACACAAGGTGGGTCAGTTTCTAATATTAATACATCCACACGTATGTTAATTCTTTCGTAGAGCTGGCATCATCTGTATCTATCTCGTGGCCGGCTCATTTTAGTCTAGAGAACTTTATGTGGCAGACAACGTCCGCTGACGCGTGTGAATATTCCAGTGCCAAATATGTCCCGACACAATTTCTCATTGAGAAAAAACTATCACGAAAAAACATCCTCCTGATAAAATATTTCCTCGACAAAATGTTCTAGTCGGATGATAAACTATAATGAAAACAAGTGAAAACAAACAAATGACTGAGTTCATTGTTAAAATACCATGTATAGACAGTGTTGATGCGCAATCGTTTGTTTTTTTGACGTCACGTAAATAGCAAAAGATATTCACTTTTAAATAGACACACACACAACTGATATTCCTATATTAATACATACTATAAAATTTGCACCTAATTAACGCCCTCACGGGTAAACAGTGATGTTTACAAAAAAATGTTTCAAACAAAATTTTTTTATTTTTTTATAAGGAAAATTTTTTAAACTTTTGTTCTATCTCTAACGGTTTACAAGATGGATCCTACGGACCCAAGACCCAATTGACCTATGATGCTCATTTACGAACTTGACCTCACTTTTTACGTCCTGAGTACGCTGTAAAAATTTCAGCTCGATATCTTTTTTCGTTTTTGAGTTATCGTGTCCACAGACGGACGGACGGACGGACGGACGGACAACCGGAAATGGACTAATTAGGTAATTTTATGAACACCTATGACAAAATTTTTTTCCTAGCATCATTATTTTTAAGCGTTACAAACTTGGGACTAAACTTAATATACTATGTATATTTCATATATACATGGTATAATCACAGGGTGATTAATAAATTGGAGCATATGGCTTTTGAATGAGCTGGGCTTAGGACAACGCTTAAGGTAACGACAAAATTTCTCTGCATAAAATATATACTTGATGAAATGTTCCCACGACAAATTATCTCGAGAAAAAATACACACAAATATATAAAATAGAAAATCTTGAAATTTAGGCGCTGAAATGGCACAAATTATAAACTAAATCAACCAAATTAAAGCATTTTTTACATAGATTTCGAATCCGTTTCATTTCATTCAAACTATTTTCATATTTTGAAATAATAATGGGTTAAAAAGATAAGTAATTAATTAATTTATTAAGTATTAAAAATTTCCAAAATTATGTTAAAAAAATTTAAAAATGAATAAATATATTTCCGCTACGGATTCCTAATCGACGTAAAAATTGCTTTAGTTAGTTTTGATTTGAAAATTTGTTACATTTCAGCTATTTATTTTCAAGATTTTCAAGAATATTCATTAATTGTAAAAATCTTAAAAATTAAATTATGTTTTTTGTATAGATATCTATATGTTGTGGACATATTTCGTCAAAGTTTCGTCCTACATCTCTAATTCAAGATTTATTAGCCCAAATTTATGTCTACCACGCCAGAAGTCTGCATCTTGCACTGTACCTTTCTGTAACATTACATCAAATAGGTAAAAGTTATATGAAACTCCTCTATACTTTATAATATGAAGCTTTTTAATAGCATAAGAGTCGTACTACAAGATACCGCATACTAAACTTATACTTGCGTACTTGAGCTTTTCTGTTTGGTAGCATCGTTTGTGTTTTAGTTTAATATTTATTGTAGCTACCCATAAATTGGAAACTTTCATTAATATTCGAAAATAATTTTATAAAACATATGTCGTTCCTTTAAGGCACTGCATTCACCTCAGGGTTTGCATGGAAAGTTTGAACAAATTCATGAAAACATTGTTTTTATTTTAAATTTATTTACGACATCTTAAAAATTTACAACATGTGATATTTTCTGAGAAAAAAAACAACAAAATTTACAATCTTCTTCAACTATCCACCGAGCTTTTGAAGGAAAATACATAAATTGGTAGTGTTTTTTAAATTATAAGAAAAGCTTACCGATGGCTGTTATTTTTGTAGAAACGTCATCCGTTTTTATTTATATCGTCTAGGGCCAGGTGCAGTATTTAACAATCATATCAGGCGGGGAGAGTTTTCTTATCTGCATTTTTCATTTGTTCAAAAAAATCATTTTGTCCGACATTCAACAGAAAACGTTGTCCGTCGTACGACACATTGAAAATTGCAGTTTTTATGGTGCCGGACAATAAGTTCTTTCTCGTGTTTGGGAAAAACTTTTTTGGATTATCCGATTTTCTTTAATAATATAACTTATTAAATAAAAATTAATTGCTCATAATATATTGAATGTAATAAAAAAAAATACGGATGGTTATTCTCTGAAATTGAATTGAATAGGGCTATTGACCGATAAATCGATTTAATTGTAATCGAATTAAAGCACCAAGCAGAGAATATAAAAATGTACACTTTATATTGTAACTGCTTGCTATCAATGTTATTTATGATTTAATAAGAATTAATTGTAATGAATTTTATTTTATAGCTCTTCTTTTAGATAGATAAACATTCAAGAACGTATGCAATAAATTTAGTAGAGTTAATTTAATCCAAAAAATTTAATCACATAGCTGTTTCTCAGCACGGCTTGATTTCATTATCTTAATTTGGAGCTAGATAAAAACGCCTGTAATTGAAATACTTTCAGGGAAACTTTATCGACAGGACTTCTGAGCGAAACATGAATAGAAGGATAGCGGTAGACCTATTTACCTCTTTAAGAATCATTATTGACTGGTAGTAAATCTCCACTAAGTTATCTCGTTCAACTCTTGGATCAAGAAATGCATTGTCCTTCAGTATTTGGAAAAGTACAACTTTGATTGTACCACACTAGACTATATTTACAACTAGTAAGGCATAATCACATATAGACTTCCTTACGGCAAAAGGCAAACGTAAGGCAAAAGTTTGACCATAACGCCTATTATATTACTCAAAAAGCAGCGTTGATTCACCATCAATCACTTTAAACCGAGCGAATATTCAAACTGATTAAGCAAAAAGATATTTGATATCCACAGATTGCAATGCACAGAAGCCGACAATGCAAGTCGAACCCAATACCCTTTGCGTAATATTTTCTTGCAGAGAAGGTCAACAAAAGGCCTACCCAAAAAGAAAATATTCCTCAAGAAGTAAAAATACCGCACATAATAGACAAAGTCTAATTTAGTGATCTTTGGTATCTTCAAGCGAATATTAAGCAACAGATAAGCGTCGACTGAATGCATATAGCTTTGACCCCTCAGAAACCGGTATTTGAAGATTTTTTATCTCCTAACCATGGACTAATTGAATCAAAAGTTTCTGAAAGTTTCACCGAAATTCACAATTTCATCTTAATTTAGAAAAATCTTGGTTTGTTTGAAGATGTAAATTTCATCCAAAACATGTGCTTGGCTAACTCCACTATTATGTGGAGAATGTGATCTTTTTATAAGATAAATGTTATAAATTATTTAGATAAATAGATTGTAGTTTTGTATTTTATTAGAGACACAAACACAATAGAAAAATTTTGTGTAATACAGTCATATAACCTCTATATCTTCGTTTAAAGCTTTTTCCGATTAATAAACACTTTTCATTTTGCTTTTAAAAAAGGAAATTCTTCAATTTACTAACTAAATATTGACCTAAGTGCCTCTACCGTTGGAACATTAAACACCATCTGAAAAGGAAAATTACACAGACTGTATTTTAACAAATCAAGCTTTAATAATTTTTTGGGTCTACGTCCTATTACATCTAGACGCGTGTAATACTGCCCGCTCTGGGCATCAGATACCGTGGGGGCCATTTTCGTAGTGATATTCGTGTTCATCGGCCCCGAAAACCGTCGTGAGACGAGTTTCAACGAAATATGAAACATATTCTCCTAAAACTCCAAAAGACAAGGTGTATTGCCCGCCCTGAGCACAGTATCTCGGGGGTCATTTTTGTTGCGATATTCGAGTTCAGCGGCCCTAAAAATCCCAGAGTAGCAATACTAGACTCATTTTTATTAGTATTTGATTTCCTGTTTTTCATTTCTCTCGCATCACTTTTATTCACAAGGTTTGTAGACTCTCTCACGAATCGAATGCAGAAAACCGCATCTCAATTCGTCTTACTGCTCTCAGAATTGACATTTCATCCGTTTTTAGTGCTTTATGTCTTTGTCTTTTACCGTAAATATCAAACTTTTTGCTTAAAAATGATGGCAATGTTAAATCTATTAAATTGTATAAACCATCGTCCTCTATTAATGACAATTTGATTATCTTTAATTTGTATATCTTCATAATCTAATCAAATACTTAAAAAATTTCATTTTGTTTCAGACTGATGTGTTGTGTCAACGTATCAACAATGGTGTCACCAAATTGTCCAGCACAACATTCAAATAAGTAACAATCAATTAATTAACAATCGAAATCAATACACAAATTCATTATTTAAATCTAAGCAAACGAATAAAAGAAACACAACAATGGCTTCGGCATCGCCCTCAGCAAATAATATTCAACGTTTACCATCGCCAATGACAACAATACCGACATCAGCATTATTTATGGCAGCAACTTCTACAAACATGACAACAAATTTATCATCGGCCACTTCAACAACACTAACCCCACTAAGTTCATCATCGATGCTACCACCGTACAAAGATGATGGTCAAGAATGGAGTGATATGTTATTATTGATTATAAAAGGTTCCGTTATGGGTTCCATAATAATTGCTGCTATCTTTGGTAATTTATTAGTGATTGTATCAGTTATGCGTCATAGAAAACTACGTATAATTACAAACTATTTTGTTGTTTCGCTAGCATTCGCTGATATGTTAGTTGCAATGGTTGTAATGACATTTAACGCGAGTGTACAGTTAACGGGGCAATGGTTGTTCGGATACTTTATGTGTGACGTTTGGTCCGCATCGGATGTATATTTTTCGACAGCATCAATTTTACATCTGTGTTGTATTAGTGTGGATCGTTATTATGCGATAGTGAAACCGCTAAAATATCCCATAAATATGACAAAACGTGTTGTGGCCGTAATGTTACTAAGTACTTGGGTGAGTCCAGCACTAATTAGTTTTGTGCCAATATTCGCGGATTTATATACAACAAATGAGAATCGTGATTTTCGGACGCATAATCCGGAGGTATGTGATTTTCGTGTGAATAAAGTGTATGCGGTTATTAGTTCTAGTATTTCTTTTTGGATACCATGTACAATAATGATTTTTACATATTTACAAATTTTTCGTGAAGCTAATCGCCAAGAAAAACAACTACATTCACGGCATGGGAATGCAATGTTAATGCATCGTGAAAACACTAATGGGGATATGTTATCTTCATCCGGTGGATCATCGAAAACACTTACAGCGAATGAAATCAATCCGGATCACTTGCATCATACACCAACGAAAGATCGGAATATCATTAAAATGAAGCGTGAACATAAAGCTGCCCGTACATTGGGTATTATTATGGGTACATTTATACTATGTTGGCTACCATTTTTTGTCGTATATATAACAACATCACTCTGCCCAGAATGTTATTGTCCCGATTTCATAGTGATTGCAGTCTTTTGGATTGGATATTTTAATTCAACACTGAATCCATTGATATATGCGTATTTTAATCGTGATTTTCGGGAGGCATTTAAGAATACGTTACAATGTGCATTTTGTAGTTTGTGTCGTAGGGCACCATCAGATTTGGAAGCGTTAGATATACGGCGGCCATCATTAAGATATGATGGACGTACAAAAAGTATATATTCTGAAACATATTTAAAACATATTGATCGACGAAGATCATCGGAGTTTGGTTCGTCGCTCTGAGTAGACTTTTCTAGTAGTAATCGAGTTACTACTAGCTTTTAAATTTGTGGAAAATTTTTCTTTTAAAGTGCTTCTATTTGATTTAGTTAGACACTGATTAATCTCTCTTATATCAAAGCTTTAGATTTTTTTTAAAAAATGAACTCTTTATGCAATAGTTATAAATAATTTAAAAATATCGCAGAATAAGAGGCTGTTGGCGTATTAGCGTCTATGCACAATTATGATCAGACTACCAAAGTCATTATATAAAGTCACATAAATGGCAATAATCACTTTCTTCCAAACCAAAATAACGGAAACATTTATATTTGCTATCGCAGAAATTTTTAACTAATTTGACACTAGAAATATTTCAGAAAATCTTAATTTTATGATGGACGAGATAAGAAGTTCCAAGAGTCTAGTTGCAACTCGTATGCGTGTCGGACAATAAGAAGCCATATTTACGTTACGGAATAAACAAAAAATGACAGAGGAGATGTCATAAGAACTATGACTTCAATTTATGCTACAAATTTTTGAATTATCATATTTTTTTTAATAATTGAAATTTATAAAAACTCAATGCTCAAAAGGATTCTTGTAGTTTATTCCGGTACAAAGTATTTTTGATTTTTTGGACTTCATTTCATTTTGAGTTTTTTTGTCAGTTCAAAAAGTGACTCCGTGTAATAATCGTTCTTGCGACCATATAGATTTGTTTTCGTTTTGGTTGAACCGAAAGGTTGAAACCTTTCTCCCTTTCAAAAAGTAAATAAATTGCAAAAATTAAGTCATTTTTGGAAAGCTAAAGGAATGAAAAATAATTTCTCGAGTGAAGATTGTGATAAAGTTTGACAGAAAAAACCTTGCCAAACTCCTCTCAAAAGTAAGAAGACGTTAAGCAAATATCTTTTTTAATAATAAAATTCTGATTTTGATTCAGGAGAAAATTTGAAACGTAATTTTTAGTATGTCAGCGACCTCTTTGACTGGACTTAAAACCAAATATTAAATATTTAAGTGATGAAAAAAAAATTGCAGCTTAAACGTTTTATTAAAAAAAATTGTTTTATTTGTATATAAATATTAATTATTATAAAATATTTAAAAAATCTAATAAATTTTAGGTTATGAGTGTATCTTATATATTATAAATGATTACAAAAAAAAAGTAAATTATGTATTAATATTTATTTTTATATAATTTTTACGTTTTCAGTAAAAAAAAAAAACTAGAAAATATACATATTTGTAAATATTTATTTATTCAAATTAATTTAATTAAAAATTAAAACAATTTTTAACAATTTCATTAAAGGATCAAGGAAAAAGAATTCAGTCACAGGTGCTATAACCATTGAGATGGTCATAAAACTAATATTAAATCATCAAGATTTGTTATATAATGAAAAGTCGATGATATCATCCACAGTCGAAACGGACTGGTGGAACGGATCAATTATAAATATAAAAAAAGCGCGTTATTTTTTTATATAGCAATGAAATTGTTTTAGTTGTAAATTTTTATTTAAAAAAAAAATATGACACAAAAAAAATTTGGTCATTTCAAAAGTTTGTTAATTTTTAAAAATAAGGCCTAAATTGACTGAAAAAAAAATATGGAAGAAACGTACATACTCACACGGACAATAAACATGTGAGCAATATTTGAAATTCTCAGAAATTTGAGATTTTAAACCATCAAAGTATTATTACATTTTGAAACGACCAAAATTCTCTATTTAGTGTGGAAAAATGATGCAAACGAAAATTTGTACGATCATATATTTAAAAAAAAAAAAAATAATTATTAGAAAAAAATGTTATTATAGCAATTTTTAAAATTAATAAAATTTAAAACGGGTATTTTAGACTTAAAAGAAAAATCAAAAAACCAAAATATTTATATTATTCATATGAAAGTTGAAACGGAATTTTTCTCCCCTTGAAATCATGATTTGTTGGATGACATTAATTAATTTCAAAACAAACCAAAAAATGTATAACTTTTTAATTGAGTTCTCAATTTATTGAAAAAAAAAAAATTCTATTTTATTTCATGTTCATTAGTTATCGATAGGAATCATAGATTATTAAAGTTAATACAGACATTCTCAATTGATCCTTGAAAAAAATTACCTAAAACAAAATATATTTTTAATGGTTCTATCAATTCATCGATAACATAAGGCTAGCAATGTCGGTTCTATCATGGTAAAACTCATAATTTTACGTGTTATTGTCCAAAATAAGTTAAAAGATAAGAGATTTTGTAAAATTCACCAGCTGAAATTGAGGCGGGGATATGATAGGAACCAGACACAATCACTAATGAGAAACAAAAATTGATTGGTTAAGCTGTTTCGCTTTATGGAAAATCTAGATCTTGTATGTTCCCAATCAAGACTTCACTTTAATACGATGTACTGTACAATCATGTACTCCCTTCGGAATCCTACAAGATCTGTACGCCTTACACGCATTGTTAGTCTATACAATATTTACAATGTCTATAGAATGCCTTCCAGTTTGATAAAATTAATATAAAATGGTCTATTATTCAATATTTCAAAAAGCCATTTTATATAGTATTGAAAAATACATTCATTTCAATTACGTTTTACAACAAAACCATTATTTAATGTTCTAAATGAGTGTTTTTATTATTTTATTTATCGATATAATCCAATCGGAAAGTATGTTTAAAACCAGAATTATATTTTATTTCAATTTAGAAAAATTTTTATTTTAGCTCTGATAACGAATTAGAGTTTCTTTCTACTGAAACTACAGGTGCAAGTTTGTACTCTTAAAATTACATTCGCGTATAATGTGTTTATAATCCAAGACAGTGGTAATAGTCAGGGCCGGATTTAAAATTCTGCCGCCCTGGGGCACTGAAGAAAATGCCGCCCTATGACTGAAATTTTATTTTAATAGTTTTGATATCTTATTGGAAATAAATTAATTAAACTATTTTAATAGTTTTCACTTAAATTTGCTATATCATAATATACAAAATTTTAATTTGATACATAATGCATAAATTATATTTCTTGAAAGATGAAATGTTTATTTAAAAGAATTAGTTAATTATATATTGTATAGAAAATGTTTTCTCACTTTCCAAATTTTGCCGCCCTAGAAAATTTGCCGCCCTGGGCACTAGCCCCGATTGCCCCTAGTGTAAATCCACCACTGGTAATAGTTATTTACAATACGAGTGGGGTAAGAGCATTAATATCGTAAGTATGTGAATTTTGCACATCAAGTTGGATAATCGCAGACGTTAATAATGCGTTATCAACCGTATTTCGTACAAAACCTTATCTACGACTCTTTACCCTGAAAAAAACGATACTTACGAAAAATAGAATATTAAAAAGTTACTATAGTAAATTTTTATTTTAACAGTAAGTTGACCAATTAGATGATTGATATTGAATGTTCTAATTAAAAATGATCGAGTGTTCGTTACCACACTGAGTGCGGCAACCAACTATTTTTCGCACAAAAAATGAGTGCGAACAGTAGTCCTTTTCTCACGGGCGTAGATGAACAGAATTCGTTGAACGAGCCCATCGATGTACGGTTAACCGAGATAAGAAGTGGAAATGAATCTATTTTTAAATAACTGCACAAACTAAGAACGTATGATGGGTATTTTTTTTATTTTTTTATACAATCAGACTGACAAGTTGGTCGGATGAATTCGCAGACCAATCAGTCAATGTTTGAGTAACTTTATCAAATCGACGTACCAGTCCGGCACGCGGTCCGCCAAGTGGATGGTATACTTAACACTTGTGGTTAAATTTCATGAACCATGTATATATATATTCAAGTTTAAGTAGCTATTAATTAAATTATGCAAGACAAATCATGATTTCAAGACGACACAATTTTAAATTACTTTAAGCCAATTTAGAGTAATCATCAAAAACCAAAAATACAAACATCCAGAATATTAAAGATCCAAACACCTTAAAAAAAATTGACTCAAAGAATAAATGTTTCTAAATTTTATCATAGAATATACTACCAAAAAAAAAAAAACCTAGAAATATATGTATCTGTAGACTTTAATTAAATAGATAAAATATTGTAGGAAAAATCAAAAATTTGTTAGGCAGACCAAAACGAGAAAGCATTTTCTAAATGCAAATGTAACGTCAATTAATGTGAAAAACTGAAAATCAGAAAATTTGAGACTTTGTTCGAATAACAAAATTTTTCTTTTACATCATTTTTAAATTAAAAATTAAAATCATATGTGGACAATGTTTAAAAAAAATTTATCTAAATGTGAGATCAAAATAAAACTTAGATGTAACCCAAAATAAAATTTGATGTACTTACAAAATAATTGTCAAAATCAAAATGGTATTAATTTTACCACAATTTTAATACCAATTTGATTAACCCCTTAGTAAAAAATTCTGGCCGTTTATTATTTAATTAAATACAGTGTGACAACTTAATATCTTCCAATAATTTTGTAGTATAAATTTTAAAAAAATTTCACTGAATTATCGGCCCTCAAAGAAAATAAAATAAATACAAATAATAATTTTTCTAATCAAAATTTCTTTGAAGAATAAATTACATTTGAAAATATTTAAAAAAATCAAATATTTTCACAATAAGAAAATGAAAGTGTTGTGAATGTTTGTAAATAAATTTTAATTTTATAATAATTAAGAAATATTTAATTTTTTTAAATTATACAAATGTGGAAGCAAAGTTTATTCTTCAGACAAAAACAATTACTAAAATTATTTTTTCCAAAAATATTTTATTTTTTTTGTTTTAAAGGATATTTCAGGATATTTGAACCAAATTGAAACAGCGATAAACAATCAATACAAAAAAAAAAAATTTATTAAAAAAATATGTCAGTGCAATAATTACAAAAAAAAGTATAGTAAATATGAGCTCTATATATTACCGTAGATTTTAAGGATATTTTTAGGCTAAGAAGGAAAATGTGTATAAAAACTTTCATTTTTTATAAAAATTATTAAAAAAAAATACAGCGAAAAAAAATTTCGTTTAAAAAAAAATATTAATAACCAATTGATAGCAATAATTTCTAAAGGCTTGTATTGTGAAATGATGGTTGAGATCACACTTTATTATACTCTCTTTGACAATGCATTTTTTTTTACGTTATGCAATTTAGGTTAATTTTTGTGCTCGCCAATTGAGAATAAATCTAGAAAATTCTCAAAACGAATAATTTTTAGCCAAATTTTTTGTAGATTTTTACGTTTTTTGCACACTTTCTTCAATATACAAAAACAAATTGAAACGCACATATTTTTAAAATTAGATATTTTTGAACAATTTAAAAAAAAAAAATCTTAACAAAAAATCTGTCTTCCTTTTTTGATTTTTTGCCGAAACAAAAATAATTCCTAAACTATCTCCACTAACTACTATATAGTTCTTCTTCAAATAAGGATTGATACACGCAAATTGTTGATTATAATTACAAAATTTATTATCTAACAATTTCTAGTCGTCACATTTGAACAAAAAAGACAAATTACACAAAAGACAATTTTGCGTCCAAGACAATTTTTTGATGAAATTTTGTAATTTATAAACAAATTTGTAATTTTTTGATAAAATCATTTCACGGAGAAATTAAAAAAAAAAAAGAAAAGATTTTTGAAAATACACCAGAATAGGTTAAATTTTTATTAAACAGATAAAATTTGATGTGTAAAAAAAAAAATTGAACGTACCATATTTATACAAAGTATTTATAAATTTTTTGGCTAAATTAATATACGAGTAAATTTAAAAAATAAAGCTTGTAGCTGGAAAAAGGCCTGTCAAACTTTTACCCTATTTGACAAACCATACAAAATGTATAGTTTTTTTTGAGCTGCTTAAATACGAAGAATTTACGTATTTTATATAATTTATTAAAACCAAATAATCAGGAACCAAGTGATCATGAAGGTATGCGTTAATGCAGTCACTGATGGAGGGAGTTTTACTAATGAAACTATGTTTATATTTCCCGAAAGACAAAACTTTAGAGAAAAAATATTTTAAACATATCTCCCTCTGTTCAGGCAGGGAAGATAAACGATTGGGTAATTTAAATATCCTTAGACATTTTTAGAAACTACTGGATATTCTTGCCTTTTTTTATTAAATTTTTTTTTTGTATCCAGTTTACCAAAATTACGTATTTTTGGTAAGATATTATTTTTTAACCCCTGAACCAAAATATCCTTTATATTATAAGTTTGACCGCTAAGTATGTTTGTCTGTCTGTGGCATCGTACCGTCTAAGTGGATGAACCGATTTGGATTTTTTTGTTTCTTTTGAAATAGAATTTAATGGAGAGTGTTTTTATCCATGTTGCAATTGCGAGTTTAGGGATCCGTACCTGGAACAACTAAAAAATAAGCGATGATCCTCAAAATCGGTTCAGTTTGGAGAAGGCTCTTAGGAAAAAGGTAATTTAATGGAGAGTGTTCTTAGATACGTTTCAAGTAAGAGTTTAGGGTTCCATACCCGAAAAATTTCACTTGCTATCTCATTGGTTTCAAGTCAAGTGAAGCCTCTCGCTTTCATGCTAGTTGAACGATAGGTGAACACTTCAAAAGATGACTGACGGTTAGACAGATTTATAATAAACTAATGACTGAATTAACCTGCATCAAAGACGGCATCTAACTTTTTGCGGGCGTCAAAGATCGTTCATCGCCAAAATTGGTTCGAAAAATATAACTAGAACTCAAAATTATCTTTTTGGAAAAAAAGCTTTTTAAATAGTGAAAAATATTTTTTAAAAATTTTTCTCGAGATTATATTTCGAAAACAAGGATTAAAACTGAGGTCATTTTCCACTACCAGCTTCATTTAAATTCGTTTTTAAACTAACAAAATCAAAATACATCAAACAACCGCCGTTTTTAACTTGTATACAAATTTAGCGAAAAAAGTCAAATAAACCAAAAATCAAAATGTCTAATTGTACTCTAAACAAAAAATGAATGAAATATAAATATAAAAACTAATAAAAAAAAAGGTATTTAAAAAAAATATATTATATCGTAATAGTAAATAAAATAAAAAATAATAATTATTAAAAGTAATTATAACAAAGTGTTCGCTGTTTGTCTTTTACAATTAATTTAATTTAATTTTTTTTGTATTATTTAAATTTTATTTTCTAATTATGCTTTAAAAAGAAAAAAAAAGTGATACGATGATGATAAATGAAACTAATTGTCATCGCGTCATTGGATGTGTTGTTTGCCACCGTTCATTTATGGTCGCGTTGTGCTACCATGCTCGCGCGCCAAAACACAAAAAGAAAAAAGAGATTAAACTTTCTTTTTCTCGTTTTATTATTATTAATTAGACAAATAAAGAAAATGATATTATTATTGTTAGTTAGTGAGAAAAGTTATAGTTTTTCAAAGTTTTATTATTTTTTTTCTTGTTATTTTTTCTTTTTTTTTATGAAAATATGTGAAATAAAATAAATTGTTTTAATATTATATTATTAAACAGAAAAGAATAAAATAAATTATATATATCTACAAAAAAAAAAAAAAGAGAATAAAATGATGTTATGTACAATAAGTTTTTTTCTAAGTTAATAATTTTATTCTTTGATGATTGCTTTATAAAATTTAAAACCAAAAATAAAAATATATTAAAAAACAAAGCTGTTCCGTGTTGTTTTCTTTTGCCTGCTAAAAGTTACAACAATTGAGGTTTGTAAATTTTGTTCTTTTAAGTACTATCGAAAATTAAATTATTCCAAAAACAAGTGAAAAGAAACAATTGACTGAGTTAACTGTTGAAATACCATGTACAGACAGTGTTGATTACGGAATCGTTTGTTTTTTCACATGTTAGTAAAGAGAGTTGCCAGCCATACATACATGTCACACACACATGACTGGTAGTATATACTATACAATGTTCGAACCTAATTAGGGCCATCACGGATAAACAGTGATGTTTTCGAAAAAATATTTTAAACAAAAGTTGTTTATTTTTTTATAAGGAACATTTCTAACATTTAAACTTTTGTTCTATGTCTAACGGTTTACAAGATGTGTCCTACGAATCCAAGACCCAATTGACATATGTTGCTCATTCAGAAGTCGATTTAATTTCTTAGTTGAATCGACACGATCGATATCGACTAACTAGTCGATACCCGAAAACGGATCGATATTAATAACATAAACTTCCTACAGTTTTTTCACGGTTTCAATGATTCTTTTAGCTCAAGAGATTTCCAATGATGGATAAAAAATTATCAAAGAAACAAATCTTACGTTAATCGAAAAACTGCAAAAACTAGAAACTGTATTTTTCATCCTTAGTTAGAAAATCGATGAACAAATTGTTATTTCGCATTTCGTATATATAATATTTATAGCGTTTACGTGAAAATTAAAGGTAGGTAGTACGGAAAAGTGGTACTATATAATATATCGAAACAAATTCACTTTTCAATTTTTTTTTTCGTATTATAATAAAATGAAAGGCAATTTTCCACAAAAAAGGTAAACTACACATTGCTCTGATGCTACACACACACAACAGTGGATACTATTAAATTAATCTTTTTTAACACACATGTTCTCAACTTCATCCCAATATTCATGTCACGTATTCGAAGAAAATCTATGTCATTTTAAAGTTTCTCTGGGTATATAGGGTGGTCCAAGTTATAACAGCAAATTTCATCAAGTGATAGATAACGTTAAAATAATGGCAATTTCTCAATAGGCTTGCCGCCAAAGCTTGTTTTGCCAGATACAGGTTTATTGTATTAATGTCTGCGGTGGTAGAGATTTTTACTTGATTCCACTTTCCTATTTCTACTGCTGGCTTTCGAAATTTATCACCATCAGCCTTAATAAATATAGACGTCACTTTTACGTTCAGTAGTATTTTTTTAACAGGATAATGACGAAATTCCATGCGCAGAAATTCTATGTCAGTAGTTACGTATTGCTTCGACATGTAATAATAGTAATGACGGTTGGATTTAATTAACAAATAGAAACGTTTGCGCAAGTAACTCATGCCTTACTAATGATATTTGACATCTAAGAAACATATTTCATGAGGTTTTAACAAAATGCGACCGGTTTCTTTTATTTTCCTTTATTTGTAACATCATTAACTGTACTATTAAATATGTTCATTGCTGTCTTCTTTTTGATATGTAGTTACGATGAGATTTACACCCGGTAGATAAGATTTTGTACATGTAGATATACTCCACTAATGGGAAAACATGTCATTTCAGTGAATACGTAATTTCTTATTACAATGCCCATAATACCTTATGTATATAGAATATTTTAGGTACCTAATTACATACCAATGTCGTCAGAATTATAACGAACTGTTGGGACACGTACAAGATACCAATCGTCTTACCTACTGAAATTTTTTTTCTTCTTCGAGAATAATATAATATAATGCGACTTTATGTGGTATTTATTATATTTGTACAGATAAGATAAACCATATCTAATATGGCAAAAATTATATTCAATTAATTTTCATAGAAAAACTAAATAGGTAAATTAGGTATATTGAAGATTCTAAGGAAGTGTAACACAAATAAATAAAAAAAAAAAAACCACAACAAAAACCACAACAAAAACCACAACAAAAACCGACCATTGTTCATCTAAGCTATCTTGAAAACTAAAACTTTTTCTATCGAGTCCGCTTGCCATAAATTTTGAGAAAATAAAAAATCTATTTATAACTGTCAAAATTTTATGTTTTATCATTTAAAAAAATTTAGTCTTGAAAGTTATCTGAAGTTAAAGACAACAGAGATAATTTAAAGTAAGTACAAGATAATTTTTATGTTATGTCTTAATAAATACTATATTCTGATCAAACCAAACGTAATGTACTCACATATTGGATTGACTACTAAATCAGAAGTATGTCTTTTTTGAACTAATATTACACAAAATTGATACAGTAAAGACTAAAAGTAGATATAAAATTAAATTCTTTAAAGAATCAAACAAGTATTTGACTTCAAAAATTAATACCTAAAATTTTCAGAGAAATATCTTGTAAATAAAAAAAGCAAGCGCTACTTTTATAATGAATACCAAGGTACGAGAGGAATATAGTTCTTACCGTGTGTTCCACGACACTTCGTTCTTTTTTATTTGTTTGAAAGGAAATTTGATCAAGGGTGTTCTTAACTATGTATGAAGAAAATCTACTCAGACGTTTTAAGATCATCGCGTCTTTTTTCTAGTTGTTATCAGGTAAGGAACCTTTAACTCGAAACATAGCTAAGAACATTCTCGATTAAATTACCTTAGAAACAAGAAAAATTCAAAATCGGTTCATTCTTTTTCGGGCTATAAATTTGTTGAGAAATTTTCAATATTTTAACGCTACTATTTGATGAAGGGTTGATGTTATAGCTTGGTTCAGTAATACGATCGCATCACGACTAATTATCTTATAAAACCTCATGAATGCAGCTGCAG